>NW_027411806.1:0-147908 GCF_047663935.1 Musca autumnalis
GTCAACTTTTGTATTGGGAAAGTCATGCCCGGTGAACTTTTGTATGGGAAAGTCATGCCCGGTGAACTTTTGTATTGGGAAAGTCATGCCCGGTGAACTTTTGTATTGGGAAAGTCATGCCCGGTGAACATTTGTATGGGAAAAGTCATGCCCGGTGAACTTTTGTATTGGGAAAGTCATGCCCGGTGAACTTTTGTATTGGGAAAGTCATGCCCGGTGAACTTTTGTACTGGGAAAGTCATGCCCGGTGAACTTTTGTATTGGGAAAGTCATGCCCGGTGAACTTTTGTATGGGAAAGTCATGCCCGGTGAACTTTTGTATTGGGAAAGTCATGCCCGGTGAACTTTTGTATTGGGAAAGTCATGCCCGGTGAACTTTTGTACTGGGAAAGTCATGCCCGATCAACTTTTGTATTGGGAAAGTCATGCCCGGTCAACTTTTGTATTGGGAAAGTCATGCCCGGTGAACTTATGTATTGGCAAAGTCATGCCCGGTGAACTTTTGTATTTAGAAAGTCATGCCCGGTGAACTTTTGTATGGGAAAAGTCATGCCCGGTGAACTTTTGTATTGGGAAAGTCATGCCCGGTGAACTTTTGTATTGGGAAAGTCATGCCCGGTGATCTTTTGTACTGGGAAAAGTCATGCCCGGTGATCTTTTGTACTGGGGAAAGTCATGCCCGGTGAACTTTTGTATGGGAAAAGTCATGCCCGGTCAACTTTTGTATTGGGAAAGTCATGCCCGGTCAACTTTTGTATGGGAAAAGTCATGCCCGGTGATCTTTTGTACTGGGAAAGTCATGCCCTTGTATTGGGAAAGTCATGCCCGGTCAACTTTTGTATTGGGAAAGTCATGCCCGGTGAACTTTTGTATTGGGAAAGTCATGCCCGGTCAACTTTTGTATTGGGAAAGTCATGCCCGGTCAACTTTTGTATTGGGGAAAGTCATGCCCGGTCAACTTTTGTATTGGGAAAGTCATGCCCGGTCAACTTTTGTATTGGGAAAGTCATGCCCGGTCAACTTTTGTATTGGGAAAGTCATGCCCGGTCAACTTTTGTATTGGGAAAGTCATGCCCGGTCAACTTTGTATTGGGAAAGTCATGCCCGGTGATCTTTTGTATTGGGAAAGTCATGCCCGGTGAACTTTTGTATTGGGAAAGTCATGCCCGGTGAACTTTTGTATTGGGAAAGTCATGCCCGGTGAACTTTTGTATTGGGAAAGTCATGCCCGGTGAACTTTTGTATTGGGAAAGTCATGCCCGGTGAACTTTTGTATTGGGAAAGTCATGCCCGGTCAACTTTTGTATTGGGAAAGTCATGCCCGGTCAACTTTTGTATTGGGAAAGTCATGCCCGGTGAACTTTTGTATTGGGAAAGTCATGCCCGGTCAACTTTTGAACTGGGAAAGTCATGCCCGGTCAACTTTTGTATTGGGAAAGTCATGCCCGGTGATCTGTTGTACTGGGAAAGTCATGCCCGGTGAACTTTTGTACTGGGAAAGTCATGCCCGGTGAACTTTTGTATTGGGAAAGTCATGCCCGGTGAACTTTTGTATTGGGAAAGTCATGCCCGGTGAACTTTTGTATTGGGAAAGTCATGCCCGGTCAACTTTTGTATTGGGAAAGTCATGCCCGGTCAACTTTTGTATTGGGAAAGTCATACCCGGTCAACTTTTGTATGGGAAAAGTCATGCCGGTCAACTTTTGTATGGGAAAAGTCATGCCCGGTCAACTTTTGTATTGGGAAAGTCATGCCCGGTGATCTTTTGTATTGGGAAAGTCATGCCCGGTCAACTTATGGGAAAAGTCATGCCCGGTGAACTTTTGTATGGGAAAGTCATGCCCGGTGAACTTTTGTATTGGGAAAGTCATGCCCGGTGAACTTTTGTATTGGGAAAGTCATGCCCGGTGAACATTTGTATGGGAAAAGTCATGCCCGGTGAACTTTTGTATTGGGAAAGTCATGCCCGGTGAACTTTTGTATTGGGAAAGTCATGCCCGGTGAACTTTTGTACTGGGAAAGTCATGCCCGGTGAACTTTTGTATTGGGAAAGTCATGCCCGGTGAACTTTTGTATGGGAAAGTCATGCCCGGTGAACTTTTGTATTGGGAAAGTCATGCCCGGTGAACTTTTGTATTGGGAAAGTCATGCCCGGTGAACTTTTGTACTGGGAAAGTCATGCCCGATCAACTTTTGTATTGGGAAAGTCATGCCCGGTCAACTTTTGTATTGGGAAAGTCATGCCCGGTGAACTTATGTATTGGCAAAGTCATGCCCGGTGAACTTTTGTATTTAGAAAGTCATGCCCGGTGAACTTTTGTATGGGAAAAGTCATGCCCGGTGAACTTTTGTATTGGGAAAGTCATGCCCGGTGAACTTTTGTATTGGGAAAGTCATGCCCGGTGATCTTTTGTACTGGGAAAAGTCATGCCCGGTGATCTTTTGTACTGGGAAAGTCATGCCCGGTGAACTTTTGTATGGGAAAAGTCATGCCCGGTCAACTTTTGTATTGGGAAAGTCATGCCCGGTCAACTTTTGTATGGGAAAAGTCATGCCCGGTGATCTTTTGTACTGGGAAAGTCATGCCCTTGTATTGGGAAAGTCATGCCCGGTCAACTTTTGTATTGGGAAAGTCATGCCCGGTGAACTTTTGTATTGGGAAAGTCATGCCCGGTCAACTTTTGTATTGGGAAAGTCATGCCCGGTCAACTTTTGTATTGGGAAAGTCATGCCCGGTCAACTTTTGTATTGGGAAAGTCATGCCCGGTCAACTTTTGTATTGGGAAAGTCATGCCCGGTCAACTTTTGTATTGGGAAAGTCATGCCCGGTCAACTTTTGTATTGGGAAAGTCATGCCCGGTCAACTTTTGTATTGGGAAAGTCATGCCCGGTGATCTTTTGTATTGGGAAAGTCATGCCCGGTGAACTTTTGTATTGGGAAAGTCATGCCCGGTGAACTTTTGTATTGGGAAAGTCATGCCCGGTGAACTTTTGTATTGGGAAAGTCATGCCCGGTGAACTTTTGTATTGGGAAAGTCATGCCCGGTGAACTTTTGTATTGGGAAAGTCATGCCCGGTCAACTTTTGTATTGGGAAAGTCATGCCCGGTCAACTTTTGTATTGGGAAAGTCATGCCCGGTGAACTTTTGTATTGGGAAAGTCATGCCCGGTCAACTTTTGAACTGGGAAAGTCATGCCCGGTCAACTTTTGTATTGGGAAAGTCATGCCCGGTGATCTGTTGTACTGGGAAAGTCATGCCCGGTGAACTTTTGTACTGGGAAAGTCATGCCCGGTGAACTTTTGTATTGGGAAAGTCATGCCCGGTGAACTTTTGTATTGGGAAAGTCATGCCCGGTGAACTTTTGTATTGGGAAAGTCATGCCCGGTCAACTTTTGTATTGGGAAAGTCATGCCCGGTCAACTTTTGTATTGGGAAAGTCATACCCGGTCAACTTTTGTATGGGAAAAGTCATGCCCGGTCAACTTTTGTATGGGAAAAGTCATGCCCGGTCAACTTTTGTATTGGGAAAGTCATGCCCGGTGATCTTTTGTATTGGGAAAGTCATGCCCGGTCAACTTATGGGAAAAGTCATGCCCGGTGAACTTTTGTATTGGGAAAGTCATGCCCGGTCAACTTTTGTATTGGGAAAGTCATGCCCGGTCAACTTTTGTATTGGGAAAGTCATGCCCGGTGAACTTTTGTATTGGGAAAGTCATGCCCGGTGAACTTTTGTATTGGGAAAGTCATGCCCGGTGAACTTTTGTATGGGAAAAGTCATGCCCGGTGAACTTTTGTATGGGAAAAGTCATGCCCGGTGAACTTTGTATTGGGAAAGTCATGCCCGGTCAACTTTTGTATTGGGAAAGTCATGCCCGGTGATCTTTTGTACTGGGAAAGTCATGCCCGGTCAACTTTTGTATTGGGAAAGTCATGCCCGGTGAACTTTTGTATTGGGAAAGTCATGCCCGGTGAACTTTTGTGTTGGGAAAGTCATGCCCGGTGAACTTTTGTATTGGGAAAGTCATGCCCGGTGAACTTTTGTATTGGGAAAGTCATGCCCGGTGATCTTTTGTATTGGGAAAGTCATGCCCGGTCAACTTTTGTATTGGGAAAGTCATGCCCGGTGAACTTTTGTATTGGGAAAGTCATGCCCGGTGAACTTTTGTACTGGGAAAGTCATGCCCGGTGAACTTTTGTATTGGGAAAGTCATGCCCGGTCAACTTTTGTATTGGGAAAGTCATGCCCGGTGATCTTTTGTACTGGGAAAGTCATGCCCGGTGAACTTTTGTACTGGGAAAGTCATGCCCGGTGAACTTTTGTATTGGGAAAGTCATGCCCGGTGATCTTTTGTACTGGGAAAGTCATGCCCGGTGAACTTTTGTATGGGAAAAGTCATGCCCGGTGAACTTTTGTATTGGGAATGTCATGCCCGGTGAACTTTTGTATTGGGAAAGTCATGCCCGGTGAACTTTTGTATTGGGAAAGTCATGCCCGGTGAACTTTTGTATTGGGAAAGTCATGCCCGTTGAACTTTTGTATTGGGAAAGTCATGCCCGGTGAACTTTTGTATTGGGAAAGTCATGCCCGCTGATCTTTTGTACTGGGAAAGTCATGCCCGGTGAACTTTTGTATGGGAAAAGTCATGCCCGGTGAACTTTTGTACTGGGAAAGTCATGCCCGGTGAACTTTTGTATTGGGAAAGTCATGCCCGGTGAACTTTTGTATTGGGAAAATCATGCCCGGTGAACTTTTGTTTTGGGGAAGTCATGCCCAGTGAACTTTTGTATTGGGAAAGTCATGCCCGGTGAACTTTTGTATTGGGAATGTCATGCCCGGTGAACTTTTGTATTGGGAAAGTCATGCCCGGTGAACTTTTGTACTGGGAAAGTCATGCCCGGTCAACTTTTGTATTGGGAAAGTCATGCCCGGTGATCTTTTGTACTGGGAAAGTCATGCCCGGTGAACTTATGTATTGGGAAAGTCATGCCCGGTGAACTTTTGTATTGGGAAAGTCATGCCCTGTGAACTTTTGTATTGGGAAAGTCATGCCCGGTGATCTTTTGTACTGGGAAAGTCATGCCCGGTGAACTTTTGTATGGGAAAAGTCATGCCCGGTGAACTTTTGTACTGGGAAAGTCATGCCCGGTGAACTTTAGTATTGGGAAAGTCATGCCCGGTGAACTTTTGTATTGGGAAAGTCATGCCCGGTCAACTTTTGTATGGGAAAAGTCATGCGCGGTGAACTTTTGTATTGGGAAAGTCATGCCCGGTCAACTTTTGTATTGGGAAAGTCATGCCCGGTCAACTTTTGTATTGGGAAAGTCATGCCCGGTGAACTTTTGTATTGGGAAAGTCATGCCCGGTGAACTTTTGTACTGGGAAAGTCATGCCCGGTGAACTTTTGTATTGGGAAAGTCATGCCCGGTGATATTTTGTACTGGGAAAGTCATGCCCGGTGAACTTTTGTATGGGAAAAGTCATGCCCGGTGAACTTTTGTATGGGAAAAGACATGCCCGGTGAACTTTTGTACTTGGAAAGTCATGCCCGGTGAACTTTTGTATTGGGAAAGTCATGCCCGGAGAACTTTTGTATTGGGAAAGTCATGCCCGGTGAACTTTTGTATTGGGAAAGTCATGCCCGGTCAACTTTTGTATTGGGAAAGTCATGCCCGGTGATCTTTTGTACTGGGAAAGTCATGCCCGGTGAACTTTTGTATTGGGAAAGTCATGCCCGGTGAACTTTTGTATTGGGAAAGTCATGCCCGGTGAACTTTTGTATTGGGAAAGTCATGCCCGGTGAACTTTTGTATTGGGAAAGTCATGCCCGGTGATCTTTTGTACTGGGAAAGTCATGCCCGGTGAACTTTTGTATGGGAAAAGTCATGCCCGGTGAACTTTTGTACTGGGAAAGTCATGCCCGGTGAACTTTTGTATTGGGAAAGTCATGCCCGGTGAACTTTTGTATTGGGAAAGTCATGCCCGGTGAACTTTTGTATTGGGAAAGTCATGCCCGGTGAACTTTTGTATTGGGAAAGTCATGCCCGGTGAACTTTTGTATTGGGAAAGTCATACCCGGTGAACTTTTGTACTGGGAAAGTCATGCCCGGTGAACTTTTGTATTGGGAAAGTCATGCCCGGTGAACTTTTGTATTGGGAAAGTCATGCCCGGTGAACTTTTGTATTGGGAAAGTCATGCCCGGTGAACTTTTGTATTGGGAAAGTCATGCCCGGTGATCTTTTGTACTGGGAAAGTCATGCCCGGTGAACTTTTGTATGGGAAAAGTCATGCCCGGTGATCTTTTGTACTGGGAAAGTCATGCCCGGTGAACTTTTGTATGGGAAAAGTCATGCCCGGTGAACTTTTGTATGGGAAAAGTCATGCCCGGTGAACTTTCGTATTGGGAAAGTCATGCCCGGTGAACTTTTGTATTGGGAAAGTCATGCCCGGTGAACTTTTGTATTGGGAAAGTCATGCCCGGTTAACTTTTGTATTGGGAAAGTCATGCCCGGTCAACTTTTGTATTGGGAAAGTCATGCCCGGTGATCTTTTGTACTGGGAAAGTCATGCCCGGTGAACTTTTGTATTGGGAAAGTCATGCCCGGTGAACTTTTGCACTGGGAAAGTCATGCCCGGTGAACTTTTGTATTGGGAAAGTCATGCCCGGTCAACTTTTGTATTGGGAAAGTCATGCCCGGTGATCTTTTGTACTGGGAAAGTCATGCCCGGTGATCTTTTGTACTGGGAAAGTCATGCCCGGTGAACTTTTGTATTGGGAAAGTCATGCCCGGTGAACTTTTGTATTGGGAAAGTCATGCCCGGTGAACTTTTGTATTGGGAAAGTCATGCCCGGTGAACTTTTGTATTGGGAAAGTCATGCCCGGTGAACTTTTGTATTGGGAAAGTCATGCCCGGTGAACTTTTGTATTGAGAAAGTCATGCCCGGTGAACTTTTGTATTGGGAAAGTCATGCCCGGTGATCTTTTGTACTGGGAAAGTCATGCCCGGTGATCTTTTGTACTGGGAAAGTCATGCCCGGTAAACTTTTGTATGGGAAAAGTCATGCCCGGTGAACTTTTGTATGGGAAAAGTCATGCCCGGTGAACTTTTGTATGGGAAAAGTCATTCCCGGTGAACTTTTGTATTGGGAAAGTCATGCCCGGTGAACTTTTGTATTGGGAAAGTCATGCCCGGTGATCTTTTGTATTGGGAAAGTCATGCCCGGTGAACTTTTGTATTGGGAAAGTCATGCCCGGTGAACTTTTGTACTGGGAAAGTCATGCCCGGTCAACTTTTGTATTGGGAAAGTCATGCCCGGTGAACTTTTGTATGGGAAAAGTCATGCCCGGTGAACTTTTGTATGGGAAAAGTCATGCCCGGTGAACTTTTGTATGGGAAAAGTCATGCCCGGTGAACTTTTGTATTGGGAAAGTCATGCCCGGTAAACATTTGTACTGGGAAAGTCATGCCCGGTCAACTTTTGTATTGGGAAAGTCATGCCCGGTCAACTTTTGTATTGGGAAAGTCATGCCCGGTGATCTTTTGTACTGGGAAAGTCATGACCGGTGAACTTTTGTATTGGGAAAGTCATGCCCGGTGAACTTTTGTATTGGGAAAGTCATGCCCGGTGATCTTTTGTACTGGGAAAGTCATGCCCGGTGAACTTTTGTATGGGAAAGTCATGCCCGGTGAACTTTTGTATTGGGAAAGTCATGCCCGGTGAACTTTTGTATTGGGAAAGTCATGCCCGGTGAACTTTTGTATTGGGAAAGTCATGCCCGGTGAACTTTTGTATTGGGAAAGTCATGCCCGGTGAACTTTTGTATTGAGAAAGTCATGCCCGGTGAACTTTTGTATTGGGAAAGTCATGCCCGGTGATCTTTTGTACTGGGAAAGTCATGCCCGGTGATCTTTTGTACTGGGAAAGTCATGCCCGGTAAACTTTTGTATGGGAAAAGTCATGCCCGGTGAACTTTTGTATGGGAAAAGTCATGCCCGGTGAACTTTTGTATGGGAAAAGTCATTCCCGGTGAACTTTTGTATTGGGAAAGTCATGCCCGGTGAACTTTTGTATTGGGAAAGTCATGCCCGGTGATCTTTTGTATTGGGAAAGTCATGCCCGGTGAACTTTTGTACTGGGAAAGTCATGCCCGGTCAACTTTTGTATTGGGAAAGTCATGCCCGGTGAACTTTTGTATGGGAAAAGTCATGCCCGGTGAACTTTTGTATGGGAAAAGTCATGCCCGGTGAACTTTTGTATGGGAAAAGTCATGCCCGGTGAACTTTTGTATTGGGAAAGTCATGCCCGGTAAACATTTGTACTGGGAAAGTCATGCCCGGTCAACTTTTGTATTGGGAAAGTCATGCCCGGTCAACTTTTGTATTGGGAAAGTCATGCCCGGTGATCTTTTGTACTGGGAAAGACATGACCGGTGAACTTTTGTATTGGGAAAGTCATGCCCGGTGAACTTTTGTATTGGGAAAGTCATGCCCGGTGATCTTTTGTACTGGGAAAGTCATGCCCGGTGAACTTTTGTATGGGAAAAGTCATGCCCGGTGAACGTTTGTACTGGGAAAGTCATGCCCGGTGAACTTTTGTACTGGGAAAGTCATGCCAGGTCAACTTTTGTATTGGGAAAGTCATGCCCGGTGATCTTTTGTACTGGGAAAGTCATGCCCGGTGAACTTTTGTACTGGGAAAGTCATGCCCGGTGAACTTTTGTATTGGGAAAGTCATGCCGGGTGAACTTTTGAATGGGAAAGTCATGCCCGGTGAACTTTTGTATTGGGAAAGTCATGCCCGGTGAACTTTTGTATTGGGAAAGACATGCCCGGTCAACTTTTGTATTGGGAAAGTCATGCCCGGTCAACTTTTGTATTGGGAAAGTCATGCCCGGTCAACTTTTGTATTAGGAAAGTCATGCCCGGTGAACTTTTGTATTGGGAAAGTCATGCCCGGTGAACTTTTGTATTGGGAAAGTCATGCCCGGTGATCTTTTGTACTGGGAAAGTCATGCCCGGTGAACTTTTGTATGGGAAAAGTCATGCCCGGTGAACTTTTGTACTGGGAAAGTCATGCCCGGTGATCTTTTGTACTGGGAAAGTCATGCCCGGTGAACTTTTGTATTGGGAAAGTCATGCCCGGTGAACTTTTGCATGGGAAAAGTCATGCCCGGTGAACTTTTGTATGGGAAAAGTCATGCCCGGTGAACTTTTGTATTGAGAAAGTCATGCCCGGTCAACTTTTGTATTGGGAAAGTCATGCCCGGTCAACTTTTGTATGGGAAAAGTCATGCCCGGTGAACTTTTGTATTGGGAAAGTCATGCCCGGTCAACTTTTGTATGGGAAAAGTCATGCCCGGTGATCTTTTGTACTGGGAAAGTCATGCCCGGTGAAATTTTGTATGGGAAAAGTCATGCCCGGTGAACTTTTGTATGAGAAAAGTCATGCCCGGTGAAATTTTGTATTGGGAAAGTCATGCCCGGTCAACTTTTGTATTGGGAAAGTCATGCCCGGTCAACTTTTGTATGGGAAAAGTCATGCCCGGTGAACTTTTGTATGGGAAAAGTCATCTCCGGTGAACTTTTGTATGGGAAAAGTCATCTCCGGTGAACTTTTGTATTAGGAAAGTCATGCCCGGTCAACTTTTGTATTGTGAAAGTCATGCCCGGTGAACTTTTGTATTGGGAAAGTCATGCCCGGTCAACTTTTGTATGGAAAAGCCATGCCCGGTGAACTTTTGTATTGGGAAAGTCATGCCCGGTGAACTTTTGTATTGGGAAAGTCATGCCCGGTGAACTTTTGTATTGGGAAAGTCATGCCCGGTGAACTTTTGTATGGGAAAAGTCATGCGCGCTGAACTTTTGTATTGGGAAAGTCATGCCCGGTGAACTTTTGTATTGGGAAAGTCATGCCCGGTGAACTTTTGTATTGGGAAAGTCATGCCCGGTTAACTTTTGTACTGGGAAAGTCATGCCCGGTCAACTTTTGTATGGGAAAAGTCATGCCCGGTGATCTTTTGTATTGGGAAAGTCATGCCCGGTCAACCTTTGTATTGGGAAAGTCATGCCCGGTCAACTTTTGTATGGGAAAAGTCATGCCCGTTGAACTTTTGTATTGGGAAAGTCATGCCCGGTGAACTTTTGTACTGGGAAAGTCATTCCCGGTGAACTTTTGTATTGGGAAAGTCATGCCCGGTGAACTTTTGTATGGGAAAAGTCATGCCCGGTGAACTTTTGTATGGGAAAAGTCATGCCCGGTGAACTTTTGTATTGGGAAAGTCATGCTCGGTGAACTTTTGTATTGGGAAAGTCATGCCCGGTGAACTTTTGTATTGGGAAAGTCATGCCCGGTGAACTTTTGTATTGGGAAAGTCATGCCCGGTGAACTTTTGTACTGAAAAAATTGTGCCCGGTGAACTTTTGTATTGGGAAAGTCATGCCCGGTCAACTTTTGTATTGGGAAAGTCATGCCCGGTGATCTTTTGTATTGGGAAAGTCATGCCCGGTGAACTTTTGTATTGGGAAAGTCATGCCCGGTGAACTTTTGTATTGGGAAAGTCATGCCCGGTGAACTTTTGTATGGGAAAAGTCATGCCCGGTGAACTTTTGTATGGGAAAAGTCATGCCCGGTCAACTTTTGTATGGAAAAAGTCATGCCCGGTGAACTTTTGTATTGGGAAAGTCATGCCCGGTCAACTTTTGTACTGGGAAAGTCATGCCCGGTGAACTTTTGTATGGGAAAAGTCATGCCCGGTGAACTTTTGTATTGGGAAAGTCATGCCCGGTGAACTTTTGTATTGGGAAAGTCATTCCCGGTGATCTTTTGTACTGGGAAAGTCATGCCCGGTGAACTTTTGTATGGGAAAAGTCATGCCCGGTGAACTTTTGTATGGGAAAAGTCATGCCCGGTCAACTTTTGTATGGGAAAGTCATGCCCGGTGAACTTTTGTATTGGGAAAGTCATGCCCGGTGAACTTTTGTATTGGGAAAGTCATGCCCGGTGATCTTTTGTACTGGGAAAGTCATGCCCGGTGAACTTTTGTACTGGGAAAGTCATTCCCGTTGAACTTTTGTATTGGGAAAGTCATGCCCGGTGATCTTTTGTACTGGGAAAGTCATGCCCGGTCAACTTTTGTATTGGGAAAGTCATGCCCGGTGATCTTTTGTACTGGGAAAGTCATGCCCGGTGAACTTTTGTATTGGGAAAGTTATGCCCGGTGAACTTTTGTATTGGGAAAGTCATGCCCGGTGAACATTTGTACTGGGAAAGTCATGCCCGGTCAACTTTTGTATTGGGAAAGTCATGCCCGGTGAACTTTTGTATGGGAAAAGTCATGCCCGGTCAACTTTTGTATTGGGAAAGTCATGCCCGGTCAACTTTTGTATGGGAAAAGTCATGCCCGGTGAACTTTTGTATTGGGAAAGTCATGCCCGGTCAACTTTTGTATTGGGAAAGTCATGCCCGGTCAACTTTTGTATTGGGAAAGTCATGCCCGGTGAACTTTTGTACTGGGAAAGTCATGCCCGTTGAACTTTTGTATTGGGAAAGTCATGCCCGGTGATCTTTTGTACTGGGAAAGTCATGCCCGGTCAACTTTTGTATTGGGAAAGTCATGCCCGGTGATCTTTTGTACTGGGAAAGTCATGCCCGGTGAACTTTTGTATTGGGAAAGTCATGCCCGGTGAACTTTTGTATTGGGAAAGTCATGCCCGGTGAACATTTGTACTGGGAAAGTCATGCCCGGTCAACTTTTGTATTGGGAAAGTCATGCCCGGTGAACTTTTGTATGGGAAAAGTCATGCCCGGTCAACTTTTGTATTGGGAAAGTCATGCCCGGTCAACTTTTGTATGGGAAAAGTCATGCCCGGTGAACTTTTGTATTTTGAAAGTCATGCCCGGTCAACTTTTGTATTGGGAAAGTCATGCCCGGTCAACTTTTGTATTGGGAAAGTCATGCCCGGTCAAATTTTGTATTGGGAAAGTCATGCCCGGTGATCTTTTGTACTGGGAAAGTCATGCCCGGTGAACTTTTGTATTGGGAAAGTCATGCCCGGTGATCTTTTGTACTGGGAAAGTCATGCCCGGTCAACTTTTGTATTAGGAAAGTCATGCCCGGTCAACTTTTGTATGGGAAAGTCATGCCCGGTGAACTTTTGTATGGGAAAAGTCATGCCCGGTGAACTTTTGTATGGGAAAAGTCATGCCCGGTGAACTTCTGTATTGGGAAAGTCATGCCCGGTCAACTTTTGTATTGGGAAAGTCATGCCCGGTCAACTTTTGTATGGGAAAAGTCATGCCCGGTCAACTTTTGTATGGAAAAGCCATGCCCGGTGAACTTTTGTACTGGGAAAGTCATGCCCGGTGAAATTTTGTATGGGAAAAGTCATGCCCGGTGAACTTTTGTATGGGAAAAGTCATGCCCGGTGAACTTTTGTATGGGAAAAGTCATGCCCGGTGAACTTTTGTATTGGGAAAGTCATGCCCGGTCAACTTTTGTATTGGGAAAGTCATGCCCGGTCAACTTTTGTATGGGAAAAGTCATGCCCGGTGAACTTTTGTATGGGAAAAGTCATCTCCGGTGAACTTTTGTATGGGAAAAGTCATCTCCGGTGAACTTTTGTATTAGGAAAGTCATGCCCGGTCAACTTTTGTATTGTGAAAGTCATGCCCGGTGAACTTTTGTATTGGGAAAGTCATGCCCGGTCAACTTTTGTATGGAAAAGCCATGCCCGGTGAACTTTTGTATTGGGAAAGTCATGCCCGGTGAACTTTTGTATTGGGAAAGTCATGCCCGGTGAACTTTTGTATTGGGAAAGTCATGCCCGGTGAACTTTTGTATGGGAAAAGTCATGCCCGGTGAACTTTTGTATTGGGAAAGTCATGCCCGGTGAACTTTTGTATTGGGAAAGTCATGCCCGGTGAACTTTTGTATTGGGAAAGTCATGCCCGGTGAACTTTTGTATTGGGAAAGTCATGCCCGTTGAACTTTTGTATGGGAAAAGTCATGCCCGGTGATCTTTTGTATTGGGAAAGTCATGCCCGTTGAACTTTTGTATTGGGAAAGTCATGCCCGGTCAACTTTTGTATGGGAAAAGTCATGCCCGGTGAACTTTTGTATGGGAAAAGTCATCTCCGGTGAACTTTTGTATGGGAAAAGTCATCTCCGGTGAACTTTTGTATTAGGAAAGTCATGCCCGGTCAACTTTTGTATTGTGAAAGTCATGCCCGGTGAACTTTTGTATTGGGAAAGTCATGCCCGGTCAACTTTTGTATGGAAAAGTCATGCCCGGTCAACTTTTGTATGGGAAAAGTCATGCCCGGTGATATTTTGTATTGGGAAAGTCATGCCCTTGTATTGGGAAAGTCATGCCCGGTCAACTTTTGTATTGGGAAAGTCATGCCCGGTCAACTTTTGCATGGGAAAAGTCATGCCCGTTGAACTTTTGTATTGGGAAAGTCATGCCCGGTGAACTTTTGTACTGGGAAAGTCATTCCCGGTGAACTTTTGTATTGGGAAAGTCATGCCCGGTGAACTTTTGTATGGGAAAAGTCATGCCCGGTGAACTTTTGTATGGGAAAAGTCATGCCCGGTGAACTTTTGTATTGGGAAAGTCATGCCCGGTGAACTTTTGTATTGGGAAAATCATGCCCGGTGAACTTTTGTATTGGGAAAGTCATGCCCGGTGAACTTTTGTATTGGGAAAGTCATGCCCGGTGAACTTTTGTACTGAAAAAATCATGCCCGGTGAACTTTTGTATTGGGAAAGTCATGCCCGGTCAACTTTTGTATTGGGAAAGTCATGCCCGGTGATCTTTTGTATTGGGAAAGTCATGCCCGGTGAACTTTTGTATTGGGAAAGTCATGCCCGGTGAACTTTTGTATTGGGAAAGTCATGCCCGGTGAACTTTTGTATGGGAAAAGTCATGCCCGGTGAACTTTTGTATGGGAAAAGTCATGCCCGGTCAACTTTTGTATGGGAAAAGTCATGCCCGGTGAACTTTTGTATTGGGAAAGTCATGCCCGGTCAACTTTTGTACTGGGAAAGTCATGCCCGGTGAACTTTTGTATGGGAAAAGTCATGCCCGGTGAACTTTTGTATTGGGAAAGTCATGCCCGGTGAACTTTTGTATTGGGAAAGTCATTCCCGGTGATCTTTTGTACTGGGAAAGTCATGCCCGGTGAACTTTTGTATGGGAAAAGTCATGCCCGGTGAACTTTTGTATGGGAAAAGTCATGCCCGGTCAACTTTTGTATGGGAAAGTCATGCCCGGTGAACTTTTGTATTGGGAAAGTCATGCCCGGTGAACTTTTGTATTGGGAAAGTCATGCCCGGTGATCTTTTGTACTGGGAAAGTCATGCCCGGTGAACTTTTGTACTGGGAAAGTCATGCCCGTTGAACTTTTGTATTGGGAAAGTCATGCCCGGTGATCTTTTGTACTGGGAAAGTCATGCCCGGTCAACTTTTGTATTGGGAAAGTCATGCCCGGTGATCTTTTGTACTAAGAAAGTCATGCCCGGTGAACTTTTGTATTGGGAAAGTCATGCCCGGTGAACTTTTGTATTGGGAAAGTCATGCCCGGTGAACATTTGTACTGGGAAAGTCATGCCCGGTCAACTTTTGTATTGGGAAAGTCATGCCCGGTGAACTTTTGTATGGGAAAAGTCATGCCCGGTCAACTTTTGTATTGGGAAAGTCATGCCCGGTCAACTTTTGTATGGGAAAAGTCATGCCCGGTCAACTTTTGTATTGGGAAAGTCATGCCCGGTCAACTTTTGTATTGGGAAAGTCATGCCCGGTGAACTTTTGTACTGGGAAAGTCATGCCCGTTGAAATTTTGTATTGGGAAAGTCATGCCCGGTGATCTTTTGTACTGGGAAAGTCATGCCCGGTCAACTTTTGTATTGGGAAAGTCATGCCCGGTGATCTTTTGTACTGGGAAAGTCATGCCCGGTGAACTTTTGTATTGGGAAAGTCATGCCCGGTGAACTTTTGTATTGGGAAAGTCATGCCCGGTGAACATTTGTACTGGGAAAGTCATGCCCGGTCAACTTTTGTATTGGGAAAGTCATGCCCGGTGAACTTTTGTATGGGAAAATCATGCCCGGTCAACTTTTGTATTGGGAAAGTCATGCCCGGTCAACTTTTGTATGGGAAAAGTCATGCCCGGTGAACTTTTGTATTGGGAAAGTCATGCCCGGTCAACTTTTGTATTGGGAAAGTCATGCCCGGTCAACTTTTGTATTGGGAAAGTCATGCCCGGTCAACTTTTGTATTGGGAAAGTCATGCCCGGTGATCTTTTGTACTGGGAAAGTCATGCCCGGTGAACTTTTGTATTGGGAAAGTCATGCCCGGTGATCTTTTGTACTGGGAAAGTCATGCCCGGTCAACTTTTGTATGAGGAAAGTCATGCCCGGTCAACTTTTGTATGGGAAAGTCATGCCCGGTGAACTTTTATATGGGAAAAGTCATGCCCGGTGAACTTTTGTATGGGAAAAGTCATGCCCGGTGAACTTTTGTATTGGGAAAGTCATGCCCGGTCAACTTTTGTATTGGGAAAGTCATGCCCGGTCAACTTTTGTATGGGAAAAGTCATGCCCGGTGAACTTTTGTATTGGGAAAGTCATGCCCGGTCAACTTTTGTATGGGAAAAGTCATGCCCGGTGATCTTTTGTACTGGGAAAGTCATGCCCGGTGAAATTTTGTATGGGAAAAGTCATGCCCGGTGAACTTTTGTATGGGAAAAGTCATGCCCGGTGAACTTTTGTATGGGAAAAGTCATGCCCGGTGAACTTTTGTATTGGGAAAGTCATGCCCGGTCAACTTTTGTATTGGGAAAGTCATGCCCGGTCAACTTTTGTATGGGAAAAGTCATGCCCGGTGAACTTTTGTATGGGAAAAGTCATCTCCGGTGAACTTTTGTATGGGAAAAGTCATCTCCGGTGAACTTTTGTATTAGGAAAGTCATGCCCGGTCAACTTTTGTATTGTGAAAGTCATGCCCGGTGAACTTTTGTATTGGGAAAGTCATGCCCGGTCAACTTTTGTATGGAAAAGCCATGCCCGGTGAACTTTTGTATTGGGAAAGTCATGCCCGGTGAACTTTTGTATTGGGAAAGTCATGCCCGGTGAACTTTTGTATTGGGAAAGTCATGCCCGGTAAACTTTTGTATGGGAAAAGTCATGCCCGGTGAACTTTTGTATTGGGAAAGTCATGCCCGGTGAACTTTTGTATTGGGAAAGTCATGCCCGGTGAACTTTTGTATTGGGAAAGTCATGCCCGGTGAACTTTTGTACTGGGAAAGTCATGCCCGGTCAACTTTTGTATGGGAAAAGTCATGCCCGGTGATCTTTTGTATTGGGAAAGTCATGCCCTTGTATTGGGAAAGTCATGCCCGGTCAACTTTTGTATTGGGAAAGTCATGCCCGGTCAACTTTTGTATTGGGAAAATCATGCCCGGTGAACTTTTGTACTGGGAAAGTCATGCCCGGTGAACTTTTGTATTGGGAAAGTCATGCCCGGTCAACTTTTGTATGGGAAAAGTCATGCCCGTTGAACTTTTGTATTGGGAAAGTCATGCCCGGTGAACTTTTGTACTGGGAAAGTCATTCCCGGTGAACTTTTGTATTGGGAAAGTCATGCCCGGTGAACTTTTGTATGGGAAAAGTCATGCCCGGTGAACTTTTGTATGGGAAAAGTCATGCCCGGTGAACTTTTGTATTGGGAAAGTCATGCCCGGTCAACTTTTGTATTGGGAAAGTCATGCCCGGTGATCTTTTGTACTGGGAAAGTCATGCCCGGTGAACTTTTGTATGGGAAAAGTCATGCCCGGTGAACTTTTGTATGGGAAAAGTCATGCCCGGTGAACTTTTGTATTGGGAAAGTCATGCCCGGTGAACTTTTGTATTGGGAAAGTCATGCCCGGTGAACATTTGTATTGGGAAAGTCATGCCCGGTGAACTTTTGTATTGGGAAAGTCATGCCCGGTGAACTTTTGTACTGGGAAAGTCATGCCCGGTGAACTTTTGTATTGGGAAAGTCATGCCCGGTCAACTTTTGTATTGGGAAAGTCATGCCCGGTGATCTTTTGTATTGGGAAAGTCATGCCCGGTGAACTTTTGTATTGGGAAAGTCATGCCCGGTGAACTTTTGTATTGGGAAAGTCATGCCCGGTGAACTTTTGTATGGGAAAAGTCATGCCCGGTGAACTTTTGTATGGGAAAAGTCATGCCCGGTCAACTTTTGTATGGGAAAAGTCATGCCCGGTGAACTTTTGTATTGGGAAAGTCATGCCCGGTCAACTTTTGTACTGGGAAAGTCATGCCCGGTGAACTTTTGTATGGGAAAAGTCATGCCCGGTGAACTTTTGTATTGGGAAAGTCATGCCCGGTGAACTTTTGTATTGGGAAAGTCATTCCCGGTGATCTTTTGTACTGGGAAAGTCATGCCCGGTGAACTTTTGTATGGGAAAAGTCATGCCCGGTGAACTTTTGTATGGGAAAAGTCATGCCCGGTCAACTTTTGTATGGGAAAAGTCATGCCCGGTGAACTTTTGTATTTGGAAAGTCATGCCCGGTCAACTTTTGTATTGGGAAAGTCATGCCCGGTGATCTTTTGTACTGGGAAAGTCATGCCCGGTGAACTTTTGTACTGGGAAAGTCATGCCCGTTGAACTTTTGTATTGGGAAAGTCATGCCCGGTGATCTTTTGTACTGGGAAAGTCATGCCCGGTCAACTTTTGTATTGGGAAAGTCATGCCCGGTGATCTTTTGTACTGGGAAAGTCATGCCCGATGAACTTTTGTATTGGGTCAACTTTTGTATGGGAAAAGTCATGCCCGGTCAACTTTTGTATTGGGAAAGTCATGCCCGGTGATCTTTTGTATGGGAAAAGTCATGCCCGGTCAACTTTTGTATGGGAAAAGTCATGCCCGGTCAACTTTTGTATTGGGAAAGTCATACCCGGTCAACTTTTGTATTGGGAAAGTCATGCCCGGTCAACTTTTGTATTGGGAAAGTCATGCCCGGTGAACTTTTGTATTGCGAAAGTCATGCCCGGTGAAATTTTGTATGGGAAAAGTCATGCCCGGTGAACTTTTGTATGGGAAAAGTCATGCCCGGTGAACTTTTGTATTGGGAAAGTCATGCCCGGTCAACTTTTGTATTGGGAAAGTCATGCCCGGTGATCTTTTGTACTGGGAAAGTCATGCCCGGTGAACTTTTGTACTGGGAAAGTCATGCCCGGTGAACTTTTGTATTGGGAAAGTCATGCCCGGTGAACTTTTGTACTGGGAAAGTCATGCCCGGTGAACTTTTGTATGGGAAAAGTCATGCCCGGTGAACTTTTGTATTGGGAAAGTCATGCCCGGTCAACTTTTGTATTGGGAAAGTCATGCCCGGTAAACTTTTGTATTGGGAAAGTCATGCCCGGTCAACTTTTGTACTGGGAAAGTCATGCCCGGTGAACTTTTGTATGGGAAAAGTCATGCCCTGTGAACTTTTGTATGGGAAAAGTCATGCCCGGTGAACTTTTGTATTGGGAAAGTCATGCCCGGTCAACTTTTGTATTGGGAAAGTCATGCCCGGTCAACTTTTGTATTGGGAAAGTCATGCCCGGTGATCTTTTGTACTGGGAAAGTCATGCCCGGTGAACTTTTGTATTGAGAAAGTCATGCCCGGTGATCTTTTGTACTGGGAAAGTCATGCCCGGTCAACTTTTGTATTGGGAAAGTCATGCCCGGTGAACTTTTGTATGGGAAAAGTCATGCCCGGTGAACTTTTGTATTGGGAAAGTCATGCCCGGTAAACTTTTGTATTGGGAAAGTCATGCCCGGTGATCTTTTGTACTGGGAAAGTCATGCCCGGTGAACTTTTGTATGGGAAAAGTCATGCCCGGTGAACTTTTGTATGGGAAAAGTCAAGCCCGGTGAACTTTTGTATTGGGAAAGTCATGCCCGGTGAACTTTTGTATTGGGAAAGTCATGCCCGGTGAACTTTTGTATTGGAAAAGCCATGCCCGTCAACCTTTGTATTGGGAAAGTCATGCCCGGTGATCTTTTGTACTGGGAAAGTCATGCCCGGTCAACTTTTGTATTGGGAAAGTCATGACCGGTGATCTTTTGTATGGGAAAAGTCATGCCCGGTGAACTTTTGTATTGGGAAAGTCATGCCCGGTGAACTTTTGTATGGGAAAAGTCATGCCCGGTGAACTTTTGTATTGGGAAAGTCATGCCCGGTGAACTTTTGTATGGGAAAAGTCATGCCCGGTGAACTTTTGTATTGGGAAAGTCATGCCCGGCCAACTTTTGTATGGGAAAAGTCATGCCCGGTGAACTTTTGTATTGGGAAAGTCATGCCCGGTCAGCTTTTGTATTAGGAAAGTAATGCCCGGTGAACTTTTGTATGGGAAAAGTCATCTCCGGTGAACTTTTGTATTAGGAAAGTCATGCCCGGTCAACTTTTGTATTGTGAAAGTCATGCCCGGTGAACTTTTGTATTGGGAAAGTCATGCCCGGTCAACTTTTGTATGGGAAAAGCCATGCCCGGTGAACTTTTGTATTGGGAAAGTCATGCCCGGTGAACTTTTGTATTGGGAAAGTCATGCCCGGTCAACTTTTGTATTGGGAAAGTCATGCCCGGTGAACTTTTGTATGGGAAAAGTCATGCCCGGTGAACTTTTGTACTGGGAAAGTCATGCCCGGTGAACTTTTGTATTGGGAAAGTCATGCCCGGTGAACTTTTGTATGGGAAAGTCATGCCCGGTGAACTTTTGTATTGGGAAAGTCATGCCCGGTGAACTTTTGTATTGGGAAAGTCATGCCCGGTCAACTTTTGTATTGGGAAAGTCATGCCCGGTGAACTTTTGTATTGGGAAAGTCATGCCCGGTGAACTTTTGTACTGGGAAAGTCATGCCCGGTGAACTTTTGTATTGGGAAAGTCATGCCCGGTGAACTTTTGTATGGGAAAAGTCATGCCCGGTGAACTTTTGTACTGGGAAAGTCATGCCCGGTGAACTTTTGTATTGGGAAAGTCATGCCCGGTGAACTTTTGTATTGGGAAAGTCATGCCCGGTGAACTTTTGTATTGGGAAAGTCATGCCCGGTGAACTTTTGTATTGGGAAAGTCATTCCCGGTGAACTTTTGTATTGGGAAAGTCATGCCCGGTGAACTTTTGTACTGGGAAAGTCATGCCCGGTCAACTTTTGTATGGGAAAAGTCATGCCCGGTCAACTTTTGTATGGGAAAAGTCATGCCCGGTCAACTTTTGTATTGGGAAAGTCATGCCCGGTGATCTTTTGTATTGGGAAAGTCATTCCCGGTCAACTTTTGTATGGGAAAAGTCATGCCCGGTGAACTTTTGTATTGGGAAAGTCATGCCCGGTCAACTTTTGTATTGGGAAAGTCATGCCCGGTCAACTTTTGTATTGGGAAAGTCATGCCCGGTGAACTTTTGTATTGGGAAAGTCATGCCCGGTGAACTTTTGTATGGGAAAAGTCATGCCCGGTGAACATTTGTATGGGAAAAGTCATGCCCGGTGAACTTTTGTATTGGGAAAGTCATGCCCGGTGAACTTTTGTATTGGGAAAGTCATGCCCGGTGAACTTTTGTATGGGAAAAGTCATGCCCGGTGAACATTTGTATGGGAAAAGTCATGCCCGGTCAACTTTTGTATGGGAAAAGTCATGCCCGGTCAACTTTTGTATTGGGAAAGTCATGCCCGGTGATCTTTTGTATTGGGAAAGTCATTCCCGGTCAACTTTTGTATGGGAAAAGTCATGCCCGGTGAACTTTTGTATTGGGAAAGTCATGCCCGGTGAACTTTTGTACTGGGAAGTCATGCCCGGTGAACTTTTGTATTGGGAAAGTCATGCCCGGTGAACTTTTGTACTGGGAAAGTCATGCCCGGTGAACTTTTGTATAGGAAAAGTCATGCCCGGTGAACTTTTGTATTGGGAAAGTCATGCCCGGTGATCTTTTGTACTGGGGAAGTCATGCCCGGTGAACTTTTGTATAGGAAAAGTCATGCCCGGTGAACTTTTGTATGGGAAAAGTCATGCCCGGTCAACTTTTGTATTGGGAAAGTCATGCCCGGTGATCTTTTGTATTGGGAAAGTCATGCCCGGTGAACTTTTGTATTGGGAAAGTCATGACCGGTGATCTTTTGTATGGGAAAAGTCATGCCCGGTGAACTTTTGTATTGGGAAAGTCATGCCCGGTGAACTTTTGTATGGGAAAAGTCATGCCCGGTGAACTTTTGTATTGGGAAAGTCATGCCCGGTGAACTTTTGTATGGGAAAAGTCATGCCCGGTGAACTTTTGTATTGGGAAAGTCATGCCCGGTCAACTTTTGTATGGGAAAAGTCATGCCCGGTGAACTTTTGTATTGGGAAAGTCATGCCCGGTCAGCTTTTGTATTAGGAAAGACATGCCCGGTGAACTTTTGTATGGGAAAAGTCATCTCCGGTGAACTTTTGTATTAGGAAAGTCATGCCCGGTCAACTTTTGTATTGTGAAAGTCATGCCCGGTCAACTTTTGTATTGGGAAAGTCATGCCCGGTCAACTTTTGTATGGGAAAAGCCATGCCCGGTGAACTTTTGTATTGGGAAAGTCATGACCGGTGATCTTTTGTATGGGAAAAGTCATGCCCGGTGAACTTTTGTATTGGGAAAGTCATGCCCGGTGAACTTTTGTATGGGAAAAGTCATGCCCGGTGAACTTTTGTATTGGGAAAGTCATGCCCGGCCAACTTTTGTATGGGAAAAGTCATGCCCGGTGAACTTTTGTATTGGGAAAGTCATGCCCGGTCAGCTTTTGTATTAGGAAAGTAATGCCCGGTGAACTTTTGTATGGGAAAAGTCATCTCCGGTGAACTTTTGTATTAGGAAAGTCATGCCCGGTCAACTTTTGTATTGTGAAAGTCATGCCCGGTGAACTTTTGTATTGGGAAAGTCATGCCCGGTCAACGTTTGTATGGGAAAAGCCATGCCCGGTGAACTTTTGTATTGGGAAAGTCATGCCCGGTGAACTTTTGTATTGGGAAAGTCATGCCCGGTGAACTTTTGTATTGGGAAAGTCATGCCCGGTGAACTTTTGTATGGGAAAGTCATGCCCGGTGAACTTTTGTATTGGGAAAGTCATGCCCGGTGAACTTTTGTATTGGGAAAGTCATGCCCGGTCAACTTTTGTATTGGGAAAGTCATGCCCGGTGAACTTTTGTATTGGGAAAGTCATGCCCGGTGAACTTTTGTACTGGGAAAGTCATGCCCGGTGAACTTTTGTATTGGGAAAGTCATGCCCGGTGAACTTTTGTATGGGAAAAGTCATGCCCGGTGAACTTTTGTATTGGGAAAGTCATGCCCGGTGAACTTTTGTACTGGGAAGTCATGCCCGGTGAACTTTTGTATTGGGAAGGTCATGCCCGGTGAACTTTTGTACTGGGAAAGTCATGCCCGGTGAACTTTTGTATGGGAAAAGTCATGCCCGGTGAACTTTTGTATTGGGAAAGTCATGCCCGGTGATCTTTTGTACTGGGAAAGTCATGCCCGGTGAACTTTTGTATAGGAAAAGTCATGCCCGGTGAACTTTTGTATGGGAAAAGTCATGCCCGGTCAACTTTTGTATTGGGAAAGTCATGCCCGGTGATCTTTTGTATTGGGAAAGTCATGCCCGGTGAACTTTTGTATTGGGGAAGTCATGACCGGTGATCTTTTGTATGGGAAAAGTCATGCCCGGTGAACTTTTGTATTGGCAAAGTCATGCCCGGTGAACTTTTGTATGGGAAAAGTCATGCCCGGTGAACTTTTGTATTGGGAAAGTCATGCCCGGTGAACTTTTGTATGGGAAAAGTCATGCCCGGTGAACTTTTGTATTGGGAAAGTCATGCCCGGTCAACTTTTGTATGGGAAAAGTCATGCCCGGTGAACTTTTGTATTGGGAAAGTCATGCCCGGTCAGCTTTTGTATTAGGAAAGAAATGCCCGGTGAACTTTTGTATGGGAAAAGTCATCTCCGGTGAACTTTTGTATTAGGAAAGTCATGCCCGGTCAACTTTTGTATTGTGAAAGTCATGCCCGGTGAACTTTTGTATTGGGAAAGTCATGCCCGGTCAACTTTTGTATGGGAAAAGCCATGCCCGGTGAACTTTTGTATTGGGAAAGTCATGCCCGGTGAACTTTTGTATGGGAAAAGTCATGCCCTGTGAACTTTTGTATGGGAAAAGTCATGCCCGGTGAACTTTTGTATTGGGAAAGTCATGCCCGGTCAACTTTTGTATTGGGAAAGTCATGCCCGGTCAACTTTTGTATTGGGAAAGTCATGCCCGGTGATCTTTTGTACTGGGAAAGTCATGCCCGGTGAACTTTTGTATTGAGAAAGTCATGCCCGGTGATCTTTTGTACTGGGAAAGTCATGCCCGGTCAACTTTTGTATTGGGAAAGTCATGCCCGGTGAACTTTTGTATGGGAAAAGTCATGCCCGGTGAACTTTTGTATTGGGAAAGTCATGCCCGGTAAACTTTTGTATTGGGAAAGTCATGCCCGGTGATTTTTTGTACTGGGAAAGTCATGCCCGGTGAACTTTTGTATGGGAAAAGTCATGCCCGGTGAACTTTTGTATGGGAAAAGTCAAGCCCGGTGAACTTTTGTATTGGGAAAGTCATGCCCGGTGAACTTTTGTATTGGGAAAGTCATGCCCGGTGAACTTTTGTATTGGAAAAGCCATGCCCGTCAACCTTTGTATTGGGAAAGTCATGCCCGGTGATCTTTTGTACTGGGAAAGTCATGCCCGGTCAACTTTTGTATTGGGAAAGTCATGACCGGTGATCTTTTGTATGGGAAAAGTCATGCCCGGTGAACTTTTGTATTGGGAAAGTCATGCCCGGTGAACTTTTGTATGGGAAAAGTCATGCCCGGTGAACTTTTGTATTGGGAAAGTCATGCCCGGTGAACTTTTGTATGGGAAAAGTCATGCCCGGTGAACTTTTGTATTGGGAAAGTCATGCCCGGCCAACTTTTGTATGGGAAAAGTCATGCCCGGTGAACTTTTGTATTGGGAAAGTCATGCCCGGTCAGCTTTTGTATTAGGAAAGTAATGCCCGGTGAACTTTTGTATGGGAAAAGTCATCTCCGGTGAACTTTTGTATTAGGAAAGTCATGCCCGGTCAACTTTTGTATTGTGAAAGTCATGCCCGGTGAACTTTTGTATTGGGAAAGTCATGCCCGGTCAACTTTTGTATGGGAAAAGCCATGCCCGGTGAACTTTTGTATTGGAAAAGTCATGCCCGGTGAACTTTTGTATTGGGAAAGTCATGCCCGGTGAACTTTTGTATTGGAAAAGCCATGCCCGTCAACCTTTGTATTGGGAAAGTCATGCCCGGTGATTTTTTGTACTGGGAAAGTCATGCCCGGTGAACTTTTGTATGGGAAAAGTCATGCCCGGTGAACTTTTGTATGGGAAAAGTCAAGCCCGGTGAACTTTTGTATTGGGAAAGTCATGCCCGGTGAACTTTTGTATTGGGAAAGTCATGCCCGGTGAACTTTTGTATTGGGAAAGTCATGCCCGGTGAACTTTTGTATTGGAAAAGCCATGCCCGTCAACCTTTGTATTGGGAAAGTCATGCCCGGTGATCTTTTGTACTGGGAAAGTCATGCCCGGTCAACTTTTGTATTGGGAAAGTCATGACCGGTGATCTTTTGTATGGGAAAAGTCATGCCCGGTGAACTTTTGTATGGGAAAAGTCATGCCCGGTGAACTTTTGTATTGGGAAAGTCATGCCCGGTGAACTTTTGTATGGGAAAAGTCATGCCCGGCCAACTTTTGTATTGGGAAAGTCATGCCCGGCCAACTTTTGTATGGGAAAAGTCATGCCCGGTGAACTTTTGTATTGGGAAAGTCATGCCCGGTCAGCTTTTGTATTAGGAAAGTAATGCCCGGTGAACTTTTGTATGGGAAAAGTCATCTCCGGTGAACTTTTGTATTAGGAAAGTCATGCCCGGTCAACTTTTGTATTGTGAAAGTCATGCCCGGTGAACTTTTGTATTGGGAAAGTCATGCCCGGTCAACTTTTGTATGGGAAAAGCCATGCCCGGTGAACTTTTGTATTGGGAAAGTCATGCCCGGTGAACTTTTGTATTGGGAAAGTCATGCCCGGTCAACTTTTGTATTGGGAAAGTCATGCCCGGTGAACTTTTGTATGGGAAAAGTCATGCCCGGTGAACTTTTGTACTGGGAAAGTCATGCCCGGTGAACTTTTGTATTGGGAAAGTCATGCCCGGTGAACTTTTGTATGGGAAAGTCATGCCCGGTGAACTTTTGTATTGGGAAAGTCATGCCCGGTGAACTTTTGTATTGGGAAAGTCATGCCCGGTCAACTTTTGTATTGGGAAAGTCATGCCCGGTGAACTTTTGTATTGGGAAAGTCATGCCCGGTGAACTTTTGTACTGGGAAAGTCATACTCGGTGAACTTTTGTATTGGGAAAGTCATGCCCGGTGAACTTTTGTATGGGAAAAGTCATGCCCGGTGAACTTTTGTACTGGGAAAGTCATGCCCGGTGAACTTTTGTATTGGGAAAGTCATGCCCGGTGAACTTTTGTATTGGGAAAGTCATGCCCGGTGAACTTTTGTATTGGGAAAGTCATGCCCGGTGAACTTTTGTATTGGGAAAGTCATTCCCGGTGAACTTTTGTATTGGGAAAGTCATGCCCGGTGAACTTTTGTATGGGAAAAGTCATGCCCGGTGAACTTTTGTATGGGAAAAGTCATGCCCGGTGAACTTTTGTATTGGGAAAGTCATGCCCGGTCAACTTTTGTATTGGGAAAGTCATGCCCGGTGATCTTTTAAACTGGGAAAGTCATGCCCGGTGAACTTTTGTACTGGGAAGTCATGCCCGGTGAACTTTTGTATTGGGAAAGTCATGCCCGGTGAATTTTGTACTGGGAAAGTCATGCCCGGTGAACTTTTGTATGGGAAAAGTCATGCCCGGTGAACTTTTGTATTGGGAAAGTCATGCCCGGTGATCTTTTGTACTGGGAAAGTCATGCCCGGTGAACTTTTGTATAGGAAAAGTCATGCCCGGTCATCTTTTGTATGGGAAAAGTCATGCCCGGTCAACTTTTGTATTGGGAAAGTCATGCCCGGTGATCTTTTGTATTGGGAAAGTCATTCCCGGTCAACTTTTGTATGGGAAAAGTCATGCCCGGTGAACTTTTGTATTGGGAAAGTCATGCCCGGTCAACTTTTGTATTGGGAAAGTCATGCCCGGTCAACTTTTGTATTGGGAAAGTCATGCCCGGTGAACTTTTGAATTGGGAAAGTCATGCCCGGTGAACTTTTGTATGGGAAAAGTCATGCCCGGTGAACTTTTGTATGGGAAAAGTCATGCCCGGTGAACTTTTGTATTGGGAAAGTCATGCCCGGTCAACTTTTGTATTGGGAAAGTCATGCCCGGTGATCTTTTAAACTGGGAAAGTCATGCCCGGTGAACTTTTGTACTGGGAAGTCATGCCCGGTGAACTTTTGTATTGGGAAAGTCATGCCCGGTGAACTTTTGTACTGGGAAAGTCATGCCCGGTGAACTTTTGTATGGGAAAAGTCATGCCCGGTGAACTTTTGTATTGGGAAAGTCATGCCCGGTGATCTTTTGTACTGGGAAAGTCATGCCCGGTGAACTTTTGTATAGGAAAAGTCATGCCCGGTGAACTTTTGTATGGGAAAAGTCATGCCCGGTCAACTTTTGTATTGGGAAAGTCATGCCCGGTGATCTTTTGTATTGGGAAAGTCATGCCCGGTGAACTTTTGTATTGGGAAAGTCATGACCGGTGATCTTTTGTATGGGAAAAGTCATGCCCGGTGAACTTTTGTATTGGGAAAGTCATGCCCGGTGAACTTTTGTATGGGAAAAGTCATGCCCGGTGAACTTTTGTATTGGGAAAGTCATGCCCGGTGAACTTTTGTATGGGAAAAGTCATGCCCGGTGAACTTTTGTATTCGGAAAGTCATGCCCGGTCAACTTTTGTATGGGAAAGTCATGCCCGGTGAACTTTTGTATTGGGAAAGTCATGCCCGGTCAGCTTTTGTATTAGGAAAGAAATGCCCGGTGAACTTTTGTATGGGAAAAGTCATCTCCGGTGAACTTTTGTATTAGGAAAGTCATGCCCGGTCAACTTTTGTATTGTGAAAGTCATGCCCGGTGAAATTTTGTATTGGGAAAGTCATGCCCGGTCAACTTTTGTATGGTAAAAGCCATGCCCGGTGAACTTTTGTATTGGGAAAGTCATGCCCGGTGAACTTTTGTATTGGGAAAGTCATGCCCGGTCAACTTTTGTATTGGGAAAGTCATGCCCGGTGAACTTTTGTATGGGAAAAGTCATGCCCGGTGAACTTTTGTACTGGGAAAGTCATGCCCGGTGAACTTTTGTATTGGGAAAGTCATGCCCGGTGAACTTTTGTATGGGAAAGTCATGCCCGGTGAACTTTTGTATTGGGAAAGTCATGCCCGGTGAACTTTTGTATTGGGAAAGTCATGCCCGGTCAACTTTTGTATTGGGAAAGTCATGCCCGGTGAACTTTTGTATTGGGAAAGTCATGCCCGGTGAACTTTTGTACTGGGAAAGTCATGCCCGGTGAACTTTTGTTTTGGGAAAGTCATGCCCGGTCAACTTTTGTATTGGGAAAGTCATGCCCGGTGAACTTTTGTACTGGGAAAGTCATGCCCGGTGAACTTTTGTATGGGAAAAGTCATGCCCGGTGAACTTTTGTACTGGGAAAGTCATGCCCGGTCAACTTTTGTATGGGAAAAGTCATGCCCGGTGAACTTTTGTATTGGGAAAGTCATGCCCGGTCAACTTTTGTATTGGGAAAGTCATGCCCGGTGAACTTTTGTATTGGGAAAGTCATGCCCGGTCAACTTTTGTATTGGGAAAGTCATGCCCGGTGATCTTTTGTACTGGGAAAGTCATGCCCGGTCAACTTTTGTATTGGGAAAGTCATGCCCGGTGAACTTTTGTATTGGGAAAGTCATGCCCGGTGAACTTTTGTATTGGGAAAGTCATGCCCGGTGAACTTTTGTATTGGGAAAGTCATGCCCGGTGATCTTTTGTACTGGGAAAGTCATGCCCGGTCAACTTTTGTATTGGGAAAGTCATGCCCGGTCAACTTTTGTATTGGGAAAGTCATGCCCGGTGAACTTTTGTACTGGGAAAGTCATGCCCGGTGAACTTTTGTATTGGGAAAGTCATGCCCGGTCAACTTTTGTATTGGGAAAGTCATGCCCGGTGATCTTTTGTACTGGGAAAGTCATGTCCGGTGAACTTTTGTATTGGGAAAGTCATGCCCGGTGAACTTTTGTATTGGGAAAGTCATGCCCGGTGAACTTTTGTATGGGAAAAGTCATGCCCGGTGAACTTTTGTATGGGAAAAGTCATGCCCGGTGATCTTTTGTACTGGGAAAGTCATGCCCGGTCAACTTTTGTATTGGGAAAGTCATGCCCGGTGAACTTTTGTATGGGAAAAGTCATACCCGGTGAACTTTTGTATTGGGAAAGTCATGCCCGGTGAACTTTTGTATGGGAAAAGTCATGCCCGGTGAACTTTTGTATTGGGAAAGTCATGCCCGGTGAACATTTGTACTGGGAAAGTCATGCCCGGTCAACTTTTGTATTGGGAAAGTCATGCCCGGTCAACTTTTGTATTGGGAAAGTCATGCCCGGTGATCTTTTGTACTGGGAAAGTCATGCCCGGTGGACTTTTGTATTGGGAAAGTCATGCCCGGTGAACTTTTATATTGGGAAAGTCATGCCCGGTGATCTTTTGTACTGGGAAAGTCATGCCCGGTGAACTTTTGTATGGGAAAAGTCATGCCCGGTGAACTTTTGTACTGGGAAAGTCATGCCCGGTGAACTTTTGTACTGGGAAAGTCATGCCCGGTCAACTTTTGTATTGGGAAAGTCATGCCCGGTGATCTTTTGTACTGGGAAAGTCATGCCCGGTGAACTTTTGTACTGGGAAAGTCATGCCCGGTGAACTTTTGTATTGGGAAAGTCATGCCCGGTGAACTTTTGTATGGGAAAGTCATGCCCGGTGAACTTTTGTATTGGGAAAGTCATGCCCGGTGAACTTTTGTATTGGGAAAGTCATGCCCGGTGAACTTTTGTATTGGGAAAGTCATGCCCGGTCAACTTTTGTATTGGGAAAGTCATGCCCGGTCAACTTTTGTATTAGGAAAGTCATGCCCGGTGAACTTTTGTATTGGGAAAGTCATGCCTGGTGAACTTTTGTATTGGGAAAGTCATGCCCGGTGATCTTTTGTACTGGGAAAGTCATGTCCGGTGAACTTTTGTATGGGAAAAGTCATGCCCGGTGAACTTTTGTACTGGGAAAGTCATGCCCGGTGATCTTTTGTACTGGGAAAGTCATGCCCGGTGAACTTTTGTATTGGGAAAGTCATGCCCGGTGAATTTTTGTATGGGAAAAGTCATGCCCGGTGAACTTTTGTATGGGAAAAGTCGTGCCCGGTGAACTTTTGTACTGGGAAAGTCATGCCCGGTCAACTTTTGTATTGGGAAAGTCATGCCCGGTCAACTTTTGTATGGGAAAAGTCATGCCCGGTGAACTTTTGTATTGGGAAAGTCATGCCCGGTCAACTTTTGTATGGGAAAAGTCATGCCCGGTGATCTTTTGTACTGGGAAAGTCATGCCCGGTGAAATTTTGTATGGGAAAAGTCATGCCCGGTGAACTTTTGTATGGGAAAAGTCATGCCCGGTGAACTTTTGTATGGGAAAAGTCATGCCCGGTGAACTTTTGTATTGGGAAAGTCATGCCCGGTCAACTTTTGTATTGGGAAAGTCATGCCCGGTCAACTTTTGTATGGGAAAAGTCATGCCCGGTGAACTTTTGTATGGGAAAAGTCATCTCCGGTGAACTTTTGTATGGGAAAAGTCATCTCCGGTGAAATTTTGTATTAGGAAAGTCATGCCCGGTCAACTTTTGTATTGTGAAAGTCATGCCCGGTCAACTTTTGTATTGGGAAAGTCATGCCCGGTCAACTTTTGTATTGGGAAAGTCATGCCCGATGAACTTTTGTACTGGGAAAGTCATGCCCGGTGAACTTTTGTATTGGGAAAGTCATGCCCGGTCAACTTTTGTATGGGAAAAATCATGCCCGGTGAACTTTTGTATTGGGAAAGTCATGCCCGGTGAACTTTTGTATTGGGAAAAGTCATGCCCGGTGAACTTTTGTATTGGGAAAGTCATGCCCGGTGAACTTTTGTATGGGAAAAGTCATGCCCAGTGAACTTTTGTATGGGAAAAGTCATGCCCGGTGAACTTTTGTATGGGAAAAGTCATGCCCGGTGAACTTTTGTATTGGGAAAGTCATGCCCGGTGAACTTTTGTACTGGGAAAGTCATGCCCGGTGAACTTTTGTATTGGGAAAGTCATGCCCGGTCAACTTTTGTATTGGGAAAGTCATGCCCGGTGATCTTTTGTATTGGGAAAGTCATGCCCGGTGAACTTTTGTACTGGGAAAGTCATGCCCGGTGAACTTTTGTATTGGGAAAGTCATGCCCGGTCAACTTTTGTATGGGAAAAGTCATGCCCGGTGAACTTTTGTATTGGGAAAGTCATGCCCGGTGAACTTTTGTATTGGGAAAGTCATGCCCGGTGAACTTTTGTACTGGGAAAGTCATGCCCGGTGAACTTTTGTATTGGGAAAGTCATGCCCGGTCAACTTTTGTATTGGGAAAGTCATGCCCGGTGATCTTTTGTATTGGGAAAGTCATGCCCGGTGAACTTTTGTATTGGGAAAGTCATGCCCGGTGAACTTTTGTATTGGGAAAGTCATGCCCGGTGAACTTTTGTATGGGAAAAGTCATGCCCGGTGAACTTTTGTATGGGAAAAGTCATGCCCGGTCAACTTTTGTATGGGAAAAGTCATGCCCGGTGAACTTTTGTATTGGGAAAGTCATGCCCGGTCAACTTTTGTACTGGGAAAGTCATGCCCGGTGAACTTTTGTATGGGAAAAGTCATGCCCGGTGAACTTTTGTATTGCGAAAGTCATGCCCGGTGAACTTTTGTATTGGGAAAGTCATGCCCGGTGATCTTTTGTACTGGGAAAGTCATGCCCGGTGAACTTTTGTATGGGAAAAGTCATGCCCGGTGAACTTTTGTATGGGAAAAGTCATGCCCGGTGAACTTTTGTATTGGGAAAGTCATGCCCGGTGAACTTTTGTACTGGGAAAGTCATGCCCGGTGAACTTTTGTATGGGAAAAGTCATGCCCGGTGAACTTTTGTATTGGGAAAGTCATGCCCGGCCAACTTTTGTATTGGGAAAGTCATGCCCGGTCAACTTTTGTATTGGGAAAGTCATGCCCGGTCAACTTTTGTACTGGGAAAGTCATGCCCGGTGAACTTTTGTATGGGAAAAGTCATGCCCTGTGAACTTTTGTATGGGAAAAGTCATGCCCGGTGAACTTTTGTATTGGGAAAGTCATGCCCGGTCAACTTTTGTATTGGGAAAGTCATGCCCGGTCAACTTTTGTATTGGGAAAGTCATGCCCGGTGATCTTTTGTACTGAGAAAGTCATGCCCGGTGAACTTTTGTATTGGGAAAGTCATGCCCGGTGATCTTTTGTACTGGGAAAGTCATGCCCGGTCAACTTTTGTATTGGGAAAGTCATGCCCGGTGATCTTTTGTACTGGGAAAGTCATGCCCGGTGAACTTTTGTATGGGAAAAGTCATGCCCGGTGAACTTTTGTATGGGAAAAGTCAAGCCCGGTGAACTTTTGTATTGGGAAAGTCATGCCCGGTGAACTTTTGTATTGGGAAAGTCATGCCCGGTGATCTTTTGTACTGGGAAAGTCATGCCCGGTGAACTTTTGTACTGGGAAAGTCATGCCCGGTGAACTTTTGTATTGGGAAAGTCATGCCCGGTCAACTTTTGTATGGGAAAAGTCATGCCCGGTGAACTTTTGTATTGGGAAAGTCATGCCCGGTGAACTTTTGTATTGGGAAAAGTCATGCCCGGTGAACTTTTGTATTGGGAAAGTCATGCCCGGTGAACTTTTGTATTGGGAAAGTCATGCCCGGTGATCTTTTGTACTGAGAAAGTCATGCCCGGTGAACTTTTGTATTGGGAAAGTCATGCCCGGTGATCTTTTGTACTGGGAAAGTCATGCCCGGTCAACTTTTGTATTGGGAAAGTCATGCCCGGTGATCTTTTGTACTGGGAAAGTCATGCCCGGTGAACTTTTGTATGGGAAAAGTCATGCCCGGTGAACTTTTGTATTGGGAAAGTCATGCCCGGTCAACTTTTGTATTGGGAAAGTCATGCCCGGTCAACTTTTGTATTGGGAAAGTCATGCCCGGTGAACTTTTGTACTGGGAAAGTCATGCCCGGTGAACTTTTGTATTGGGAAAGTCATGCCCGGTCAACTTTTGTATGGGAAAAGTCATGCCCGGTGAACTTTTGTATTGGGAAAGTCATGCCCGGTGAACTTTTGTATTGGGAAAAGTCATGCCCGGTGAACTTTTGTATTGGGAAAGTCATGCCCGGTGAACTTTTGTATGGGAAAAGTCATGCCCGGTGAACTTTTGTATGGGAAAAGTCATGCCCGGTGAACTTTTGTATGGGAAAAGTCATGCCCGGTGAACTTTTGTATTGGGAAAGTCATGCCCGGTGAACTTTTGTACTGGGAAAGTCATGCCCGGTGAACTTTTGTATTGGGAAAGTCATGCCCGGTCAACTTTTGTATTGGGAAAGTCATGCCCGGTGATCTTTTGTATTGGGAAAGTCATGCCCGGTGAACTTTTGTACTGGGAAAGTCATGCCCGGTGAACTTTTGTATTGGGAAAGTCATGCCCGGTCAACTTTTGTATGGGAAAAGTCATGCCCGGTGAACTTTTGTATTGGGAAAGTCATGCCCGGTGAACTTTTGTATTGGGAAAGTCATGCCCGGTGAACTTTTGTACTGGGAAAGTCATGCCCGGTGAACTTTTGTATTGGGAAAGTCATGCCCGGTCAACTTTTGTATTGGGAAAGTCATGCCCGGTGATCTTTTGTATTGGGAAAGTCATGCCCGGTGAACTTTTGTATTGGGAAAGTCATGCCCGGTGAACTTTTGTATTGGGAAAGTCATGCCCGGTGAACTTTTGTATGGGAAAAGTCATGCCCGGTGAACTTTTGTATGGGAAAAGTCATGCCCGGTCAACTTTTGTATGGGAAAAGTCATGCCCGGTGAACTTTTGTATTGGGAAAGTCATGCCCGGTCAACTTTTGTACTGGGAAAGTCATGCCCGGTGAACTTTTGTATGGGAAAAGTCATGCCCGGTGAACTTTTGTATTGCGAAAGTCATGCCCGGTGAACTTTTGTATTGGGAAAGTCATGCCCGGTGATCTTTTGTACTGGGAAAGTCATGCCCGGTGAACTTTTGTATGGGAAAAGTCATGCCCGGTGAACTTTTGTATGGGAAAAGTCATGCCCGGTGAACTTTTGTATTGGGAAAGTCATGCCCGGTGAACTTTTGTACTGGGAAAGTCATGCCCGGTGAACTTTTGTATGGGAAAAGTCATGCCCGGTGAACTTTTGTATTGGGAAAGTCATGCCCGGTCAACTTTTGTATTGGGAAAGTCATGCCCGGTCAACTTTTGTATTGGGAAAGTCATGCCCGGTCAACTTTTGTACTGGGAAAGTCATGCCCGGTGAACTTTTGTATGGGAAAAGTCATGCCCTGTGAACTTTTGTATGGGAAAAGTCATGCCCGGTGAACTTTTGTATTGGGAAAGTCATGCCCGGTCAACTTTTGTATTGGGAAAGTCATGCCCGGTCAACTTTTGTATTGGGAAAGTCATGCCCGGTGATCTTTTGTACTGAGAAAGTCATGCCCGGTGAACTTTTGTATTGGGAAAGTCATGCCCGGTGATCTTTTGTACTGGGAAAGTCATGCCCGGTCAACTTTTGTATTGGGAAAGTCATGCCCGGTGATCTTTTGTACTGGGAAAGTCATGCCCGGTGAACTTTTGTATGGGAAAAGTCATGCCCGGTGAACTTTTGTATGGGAAAAGTCAAGCCCGGTGAACTTTTGTATTGGGAAAGTCATGCCCGGTGAACTTTTGTATTGGGAAAGTCATGCCCGGTGATCTTTTGTACTGGGAAAGTCATGCCCGGTGAACTTTTGTACTGGGAAAGTCATGCCCGGTGAACTTTTGTATGGGAAAAGTCATGCACGGTGAACTTTTGTATTGGGAAAGTCATGCCCGGTGAACTTTTGTATTGGGAAAGTCATGCCCGGTGATCTTTTGTACTGGGAAAGTCATGCCCGGTGAAATTTTGTATGGGAAAAGTCATGCCTGGTGAACTTTTGTATGGGAAAAGTCATGCCCGGTCAACTTTTGTATTGGGAAAGTCATGCCCGGTGATCTTTTGTATTGGGAAAGTCATGCCCGGTGAACTTTTGTATTGGAAAAGTCATGCCCGTCAACTTTTGTATTGGGAAAGTCATGCCCGGTGATCTTTTGTACTGGGAAAGTCATGCCCGGTCAACTTTTGTATTGGGAAAGTCATGCCCGGTGATCTTTTGTATGGGAAAAGTCATGCCCGGTGAACTTTTGTATTGGGAAAGTCATGCCCGGTGAACTTTTGTATGGGAAAAGTCATGCCCGGTGAACTTTTGTATTGGGAAGTCATGCCCGGTCAGCTTTTGTATTAGGAAAGTAATGCCCGGTGAACTTTTGTATGGTAAAAGTCATCTCCGGTGAACCTTTGTATTAGGAAAGTCATGCCCGGTCAACTTTTGTATTGGGAAAGTCATGCCCGGTCAACTTTTGTATGGGAAAAGCCATGCCCGGTGAACTTTTGTATTGGGAAAGTCATGCCCGGTGAACTTTTGTATTGGGAAAGTCATGCCCGGTCAACTTTTGTATTGGGAAAGTCATGACCGGTCAACTTTTGTATGGGAAATGTCATGCCCGGTGAACTTTTGTATTGGGAAAGTCATGCCCGGTGAACTTTTGTATTGGGAAAGTCATGACCGGTGAACTTTTGTATGGGAAAAGTCATGCCCGGTGAACTTTTGTATTGGGAAAGTCATGCCCGGTCAGCTTTTGTATTAGGAAAGTAATGCCCGGTGAACTTTTGTATGGTAAAAGTCATCTCCGGTGAACTTTTGTATTAGGAAAGTCATGCCCGGTCAACTTTTGTATTGTGAAAGTCATGCCCGGTGAACTTTTGTATTGGGAAAGTCATGCCCGGTCAACTTTTGTATGGGAAAAGCCATGCCCGGTGAACTTTTGTATTGGGAAAGTCATGCCCGGTGAACTTTTGTATTGGGAAAGTCATGCCCGGTCAACTTTTGTATTGGGAAAGTCATGCCCGGTGATCTTTTGTACTGGGAAAGTCATGCCCGGTGAACTTTTGTATTGGGAAAGTCATGCCCGGTGAACTTTTGTATTGGGAAAGTCATGCCCGGTCAACTTTTGTATTGGGAAAGTCATGCCCGGTGATCTTTTGTACTGGGAAAGTAATGCCCGGTGAACTTTTGTATTGGGAAAGTCATGCCCGGTGAACTTTTGTATGGGAAAGTCATGCCCGGTGAACTTTTGTATTGGGAAAGTCATGCCCGGTGAACTTTTGTATTGGGAAAGTCATGCCCGGTGAACTTTTGTATGGGAAAAGTCATGCCCGGTGAACTTTTGTATTGGGAAAGTCATGCCCGGTGAACTTTTGTATTGGGAAAGTCATGCCCGGTGATCTTTTGTACTGGGAAAGTCATGCCCGGTGAACTTTTGTATTGGGAAAGTCATGCCCGGTGAACTTTTGTATTGGGAAAGTCATGCCCGGTAATCTTTTGTACTGGGAAAGTCATGCCCGGTGAACTTTTGTATGGGAAAAGTCATGCCCGGTGAACTTTTGTATGGGAAAAGTCATGCCCGGTCAACTTTTGTATTGGGAAAGTCATGTCCGGTGAACATTTGTACTGGGAAAGTCATGCCCGGTGAACTTTTGTATTGGGAAAGTCATGCCCGGTGATCTTTTGTACTGGGAAAGTCATGACCGGTCAACTTTTGTATGGGAAAAGTCATGCCCGGTGAACTTTTGTATTGGGAAAGTCATGCCCGGTCAGCTTTTGTATTAGGAAAGTAATGCCCGGTGAACTTTTGTATGGTAAAAGTCATCTCCGGTGAACTTTTGTATTAGGAAAGTCATGCCCGGTCAACTTTTGTATTGTGAAAGTCATGCCCGGTGATCTTTTGTACTGGGAAAGTCATGCCCGGTGAACTTTTGTATTGGGAAAGTCATGCCCGGTGAACTTTTGTATTGGGAAAGTCATGCCCGGTGAACTTTTGTATTGGGAAAGTCATGCCCGGTGATCTTTTGTACTGGGAAAGTAATGCCCGGTGAACTTTTGTATTGGGAAAGTCATGCCCGGTGAACTTTTGTATGGGAAAGTCATGCCCGGTGAACTTTTGTATTGGGAAAGTCATGCCCGGTGAACTTTTGTATTGGGAAAGTCATGCCCGGTGAACTTTTGTATGGGAAAAGTCATGCCCGGTGAACTTTTGTATTGGGAAAGTCATGCCCGGTGAACTTTTGTATTGGGAAAGTCATGCCCGGTGATCTTTTGTACTGGGAAAGTCATGCCCGGTGAACTTTTGAATTGGGAAAGTCATGCCCGGTGAACTTTTGTATTGGGAAAGTCATGCCCGGTGATCTTTTGTACTGGGAAAGTCATGCCCGGTGAACTTTTGTATGGGAAAAGTCATGCCCGGTGAACTTTTGTATGGGAAAAGTCATGCCCGGTGAACTTTTGTATTGGGAAAGTCATGCCCGGTGATCTTTTGTACTGGGAAAGTCATGCCCGGTGAACTTTTGTATTGGGAAAGTCATGCCCGGTGAACTTTTGTATTGGGAAAGTCATGCCCGGTGAACATTTGTACTGGGAAAGTCATGCCCGGTCAACTTTTGTATTGGGAAAGTCATGCCCGGTGATCTTTTGTTCTGGGAAAGTCATGCCCGGTGAACTTTTGTATTGGGAAAGTCATGCCCGGTGAACTTTTGCATGGGAAAAGTCATGCCCGGTGAACTTTTGTATGGGAAAAGTCATGCCCGGTCAACTTTTGTATTGGGAAAGTCATGCCCGGTGAACTTTTGTATTGGGTAAGTCATACCCGGTGATCTTTTGTACTGGGAAAGTCATGCCCGGTGATCTTTTGTACTGGGAAAGTCATGCCCGGTCAACTTTTGTATTGGGAAAGTCATGCCCGGTCAACTTTTGTATTGGGAAAGTCATGCCCGGTCAACTTTTGTATTGGGAAAGTCATGCCCCGTGATCTTTTGTACTGGGAAAGTCATGCCCGGTGAACTTTTGTATTGGGAAAGTCATGCCCGGTGAACTTTTGTATTGGGAAAGTCATGCCCGGTGAACTTTTGTATTTTGAAAGTCATGCCCGGTGATCTTTTGTATTGGGAAAGTCATGCCCGGTCAACTTTTGTATTGGAAAAGTCATGCCCGGTGAGCTTTTGTATTGGGAAAGTCATGCCCGGTGAACTTTTGTATTGGGAAAGTCATGCCCGGTCAACTTTTGTATTGGGAAAGTCATGACCGGTGATCTTTTGTAATGGGAAAGTCATGCCCGGTGAACTTTTATATTGGGATAGTCATGCCCGGTGAACTTTTGTATTGGGAAAGTCATGCCCGGTGAACTTTTGTATTGGGATAGTCATGCCCGGTGAACTTTTGTATTGGGAAAGTCATGCCCGGTGAACTTTTGTATTGGGAAAGTCATGCCCGGTGAACTTTTGTACTGGGAAAGTCATGCCCGGTGAACTTTTGTATTGGGAAAGTCATGCCCGGTGACTTTTGTATTGGGAAAGTCATGCCCGGTGAACTTTTGTATTGGGAAAGTCATGCCCGGTGAACTTTTGTACTGGGAAAGTCATGCCCGGTCAACTTTTGTATTGGGAAAGTCATGCCCGGTCAACTTTTGTATTGGGAAAGTCATGCCCCGTCAACTTTTGTATTGGGAAAGTCATGCCCGGTGATCTTTTGTAATGGGAAAGTCATGCCCGGTGAACTTTTATATTGGGAAAGTCATGCCCGGTGAACTTTTGTATTGGGAAAGTCATGCCCGGTGAACTTTTGTACTGGGAAAGTCATGCCCGGTGAACTTTTGTATTGGGAAAGTCATGCCCGGTGACTTTTGTATTGGGAAAGTCATGCCCGGTGAACTTTTGTACTGGGAAAGCCATGCCCGGTGAACTTTTGTATTGGGAAAGTCATGCCCGGTGAACTTTTGTATTGGGAAAGTCATGCCCGGTGAACTTTTGTATGGGAAAAGTCATGCCCGGTGAACTTTTGTATTGGCAAAGTCATGCCCGGTGAACTTTTGTATTGGGAAAGTCATGCCCGGTGAACTTTTGTATTGGGAAAGTCATGCCCGGTCAACTTTTGTGTTGGGAAAGTCATGCCCGGTCAACTTTTGTACTGGGAAAATCATGCCCGGTCAACTTTTGTACTGGGAAAGTCATGCCCGGTGAACTTTTGTACTGGGAAAGTCATACCCGGTGAACTTTTGTATTGGGAAAGTCATGCCCGGTCAACTTTTGTATTGGGAAAGTCATGCCCGGTCAACTTTTGTATTGGGAAAGTCATGACCGGTGATCTTTTGTAATGGGAAAGTCATGCCCGGTGAACTTTTATATTGGGATAGTCATGCCCGGTGAACTTTTGTATTGGGAAAGTCATGCCCGGTGAACTTTTGTATTGGGATAGTCATGCCCGGTGAACTTTTGTATTGGGAAAGTCATGCCCGGTGAACTTTTGTATTGGGAAAGTCATGCCCGGTGAACTTTTGTACTGGGAAAGTCATGCCCGGTGAACTTTTGTATTGGGAAAGTCATGCCCGGTGACTTTTGTATTGGGAAAGTCATGCCCGGTGAACTTTTGTATTGGGAAAGTCATGCCCGGTGAACTTTTGTACTGGGAAAGTCATGCCCGGTCAACTTTTGTATTGGGAAAGTCATGCCCGGTCAACTTTTGTATTGGGAAAGTCATGCCCCGTCAACTTTTGTATTGGGAAAGTCATGCCCGGTGATCTTTTGTAATGGGAAAGTCATGCCCGGTGAACTTTTATATTGGGAAAGTCATGCCCGGTGAACTTTTGTATTGGGAAAGTCATGCCCGGTGAACTTTTGTACTGGGAAAGTCATGCCCGGTGAACTTTTGTATTGGGAAAGTCATGCCCGGTGACTTTTGTATTGGGAAAGTCATGCCCGGTGAACTTTTGTACTGGGAAAGCCATGCCCGGTGAACTTTTGTATTGGGAAAGTCATGCCCGGTGAACTTTTGTATTGGGAAAGTCATGCCCGGTGAACTTTTGTATGGGAAAAGTCATGCCCGGTGAACTTTTGTATTGGCAAAGTCATGCCCGGTGAACTTTTGTATTGGGAAAGTCATGCCCGGTGAACTTTTGTATTGGGAAAGTCATGCCCGGTCAACTTTTGTGTTGGGAAAGTCATGCCCGGTCAACTTTTGTACTGGGAAAATCATGCCCGGTCAACTTTTGTACTGGGAAAGTCATGCCCGGTGAACTTTTGTACTGGGAAAGTCATACCCGGTGAACTTTTGTATTGGGAAAGTCATGCCCGGTCAACTTTTGTATTGGGAAAGTCATGCCCGGTGAACTTTTGTACTGGGAAAGTCATACCCGGTGAACTTTTGTATTGGGAAAGTCATGCCCGGTCAACTTTTGTATTGGGAAAGTCATGCCCGGTCAACCTTTTGTATTGGGAAAGTCATGCCCGGTGATCTTTTGTACTGGGAAAGTCATGCCCGGTGAACTTTTGTACTGGGAAAGTCATGCCCGGTCAACTTTTGTATTGGGAAAGTCATGCCCGGTGAACTTTTGTATTGGGAAAGTCATGCCCGGTGAACTTTTGTATGGGAAAAGTCATGCCCGGTGAACTTTTGTATTGGCAAAGTCATTCCCGGTGAACTTTTGTATTGGGAAAGTAATGCCCGGTGAACTTTTGTATTGGGAAAGTCATGCCCGGTCAACTTTTGTATTGGGAAAGTCATGCCCGGTGAACTTTTGTATGGGAAAAGTCATGCCCGGTGAACTTTTGTATTGGGAAAGTCATGCCCGGTGAACTTTTGTATTGGGAAAGTCATGCCCGGTGAACTTTTGTATTGGGAAAGTCATGCCCGGTCAACTTTTGTACTGGGAAAGTCATGCCCGGTGAACTTTTGTACTGGGAAAGTCATGCCCGGTGAACTTTTGTATTGGGAAAGTCATGCCCGGTCAACTTTTGTATTGGGAAAGTCATGCCCGGTCAACTTTTGTATTGGGAAAGACATGCCCGGTGATCTTTTGTACTGGGAAAGTCATGCCCGGTGAACTTTTGTACTGGGAAAGTCATGCCCGGTGAACTTTTGTATTGGGAAAGTCATGCCCGGTGAACTTTTGTATTGGGAAAGTCATGCCCGGTGAACTTTGTATTGGGAAAGTCATGCCCGGTGAACTTTTGTATGGGAAAAGTCATGCCCGGTGAACTTTTGTATGGGAAAAGTCATGCCCGGTGAACTTTTGTATTGGGAAAGTCATGACCGGTGAACTTTTGTATGGGAAAGTCATGCCCGGTGAACTTTTGTATTGGGAAAGTCATGCCCGGTCAACTTTTGTATTGGGAAAGTCATGCCCGGTGATCTTTTGTACTGGGAAAGTCATGCCCGGTGATCTTTTGTATTGGGAAAGTCATGCCCGGTGATCTTTTGTACTGGGAAAGTCATGCCCGGTCAACTTTTGTATTGGGAAAGTCATGCCCGGTGATCTTTTGTACTGGGAAAGTCAAGCCCGGTGAACTTTTGTATTAGGAAAGTTATGCCCGGTGATCTTTTGTATTGGGAAAGTCATGCCCGGTCAACTTTTGTATTAGGAAAGTCATGCCCGGTGAACTTTTGTACTGGGAAAAGTCATGCCCGGTGAACTTTTGTATTGGGAAAGTCATGCCCGGTGAACTTTTGTATTGGGAAAGTCATGCCCGGTGAACTTTTGTGTATTGGGAAAGTCATGCCCGGTCAACTTTTGTATTGGGAAAGTCATGCCCGTTGATCTTTTGTACTGGGAAAGTCATGCCCGGTCAACTTTTGTATTGGGAAAGTCATGCCCGGTGATCTTTTGTACTGGGAAAGTCATGCCCGGTGAACTTTTATATTAGGAAAGTCATGCCCGGTGATCTTTTGTATTGGGAAATTCATGCCCGGTCAACTTTTGTATTAGGAAAGTCATGCCCGGTGAACTTTTGTATGGGAAAAGTCATGCCCGGTGAACTTTTGTATTGGGAAATTCATGCCCGGTGAACTTTTGTATTGGGAAAGTCATGCCCGGTGAACTTTTGTATTGGGAAAGTCATGCCCGGTGAACTTTTGTACTGGGAAAGTCATGCCCGGTCAACTTTTGTATGGGAAAAGTCATGCCCGGTCAACTTTTGTATGGGAAAAGTCATGCCCGGTCAACTTTTGTATTGGGAAAGTCATGCCCGGTGATCTTTTGTATTGGGAAAGTCATTCCCGGTTAACTTTTGTATGGGAAAAGTCATGCCCGGTGAACTTTTGTATTGGGAAAGTCATGCCCGGTGAACTTTTGTATTGGGAAAGTCATGCCCGGTGAACTTTTGTATTGGGAAAGTCATGCCCGGTGAACTTTTGTATGGGAAAAGTCATGCCCGGTGAACTTTTGTATGGGAAAAGTCATGCCCGGTCAACTTTTGTATTGGGAAAGTCATGCCCGGTGAACTTTTGTACTGGGAAAGTCATGCCCGGTGAACTTTTGTATTGGGAAAGTCATGCCCGGTGATCTTTTGTACTGGGAAAGTCATGCCCGGTGAACTTTTGTATTGGGAAAGTCATGCCCGGTGAACTTTTGTATGGGAAAAGTCATGCCCGGTGAACTTTTGTATGGGAAAGTCATGCCCGGTGAACTTTTGTATTGGGAAAGCCATGCCCGATGAACTTTTGTATTGGGAAAGTCATGCCCTTTGAACTTTTGTACTGGGAAAGTCATGCCCGGTGAACTTTTGTATTGGGAAAGTCATGCCCGGTGAACTTTTGTATTGGGAAAGTCATGCCCGGTGAACTTTTGTATTGGGAAAGTCATGCCCGTTGAACTTTTGTACTGGGAAAGTCATGCCCGGTGAACTTTTGTACTGGGAAAGTCATGCCCGGTGAACTTTTGTATTGGGAAAGTCATGCCCGGTGAACTTTTGTATTGGGAAAGTCATGCCCGGTGAACTTTTGTATGGGAAAGTCATGCCCGAGATCTTTTGTACTGGGAAAGTCATGCCCGGTGAACTTTTGTATTGGGAAAGTCATGCCCGGTGAACTTTTGTATTGGGAAAGTCATGCCCGGTGAACATTTGTACTGGGAAAGTCATGCCCGGTCAACTTTTGTATTGGGAAGGTCATGCCCGGTGATCTTTTGTACTGGGAAAGTCATGCCCGGTGAACTTTTGTATTGGGAAAGTCATGCCCGGTGAACTTTTGTATTGGGAAAGTCATGCCCGGTGAACTTTTGTATTGGGAAAGTCATGCCCGGTGATCTTTTGTATTGGGAAAGTCATACCCTGTGAACTTTTGTATGGGAAAAGTCATGCCCGGTGAACTTTTGTATTGGGAAAGTCATGCCCGGTGAACTTTTGTATTGGGAAAGTCATGCCCGGTGAACTTTTGTATGGGAAAAGTCATGCCCGGTGAACTTTTGTATTGGGAAAGTCATGCCCGGTCAACTTTTGTATTGGGAAAGTCATGCCCGGTGATCTTTTGTACTGGGAAAGTCATGCCCGGTGAACTTTTGTATTGGGAAAGTCATGCCCGGTGAACTTTTGTATTGGGAAAGTCATGCCCGGTGATCTTTTGTACTGGGAAAGTCATGCCCGGTGAACTTTTGTATTGGGAAAGTCATGCCCGGTCAACTTTTGTATTGGGAAAGTCATGCCCGGTCAACTTTTGTATTGGGAAAGTCATGCCCGGTGATCTTTTGTACTGGGAAAGTCATGCCCGGTGAACTTTTGTATTGGGAAAGTCATACCCGGTGATCTTTTGTATTGGAAAGTCATGCCCGGTGATCTTTTGTACTGGGAAAGTCATGCCCGGTGATCTTTTGTACTGGGAAAGTCATGCCCGGTCAACTTTTGTATGGGAAAAGTCATGCCCGGTCAACTTTTGTATTGGGAAAGTCATGCCCGGTCACTTTTGTACTGGGAAAGTCATGCCCGGTGAACTTTTGTATGGGAAAAGTCATGCCCGGTGAACTTTTGTATGGGAAAAGTCATGCCCGGTGAACTTTTGTATTGGGAAAGTCATGCCCGGTCAACTTTTGTATTGGGAAAGTCATGCCCGGTCAACTTTTGTATTGGGAAAGTCATGCCCGGTGATCTTTTGTATTGGGAAAGTCATGCCCGGTGAACTTTTGTATTGGGAAAGTCATGCCCGGTGAACTTTTGTATTGGGAAAATCATGCCCGGTGCTCTTTTCTACTGGGAAAGTCATGCCCGGTGAACTTTTGTATTGGGAAAGTCATGCCCGGTGAACTTTTGTATTGGGAAAGTCATGCCCGGTCAACTTTTGTACTGGGAAAGTCATGCCCGGTGAACTTTTGTATTGGGAAAGTCATGCCCGGTGAACTTTTGTATTGGGAAAGTCATGCCCGGTGAACTTTTGTACTGGGAAAGTCATGCCCGGTGAACTTTTGTATTGGGAAAGTCATGCCCGGTGAACTTTTGTATTGGGAAAGTAATGCCCGGTGAACTTTGTATTGGGAAAGTCATGCCCGGTCAACTTTTGTATTGGGAAAGTCATGCCCGGTGAACTTTTGTATGGGAAAAGTCATGCCCGGTGAACTTTTGTATTGGGAAAGTCATGCCCGGTGAACTTTTGTATTGGGAAAGTCATGCCCGGTGAACTTTTGTATTGGGAAAGTCATGCCCGGTGAACATTTGTACTGGGAAAGTCATGCCCGGTCAACTTTTGTATTGGGAAAGTCATGCCCGGTGATCTTTTGTACTGGGAAAGTCATGCCCGGTGAACTTTTGTATTGGAAAGTCATGCCCGGTAACTTTTGCATTGGGAAAGTCATGCCCGGTGAACTTTTGTATTGGGAAAGTCATGCCCGGTGATCTTTTGTATTGGGAAAGTCATACCCTGTGAACTTTTGTATGGGAAAAGTCATGCCCGGTGAACTTTTGTATTGGGAAAGTCATGCCGGTGAACTTTTGTATTGGGAAAGTCATGCCCGGTGAACTTTTGTATGGGAAAAGTCATGCCCGGTGAACTTTTGTATTGGGAAAGTCATGCCCGGTCAACTTTTGTATTGGGAAAGTCATGCCCGGTGATCTTTTGACTGGGAAAGTCATGCCCGGTGAACTTTTGTATTGGGAAAGTCATGCCCGGTGAACTTTTGTATTGGGAAAGTCATGCCCGGTGATCTTTTGTACTGGGAAAGTCATGCCCGGTGAACTTTTGTATTGGGAAAGTCATGCCCGGTCAACTTTTGTATTGGGAAAGTCATGCCCGGTCAACTTTTGTATTGGGAAAGTCATGCCCGGTGATCTTTTGTACTGGGAAAGTCATGCCCGGTGAACTTTTGTATTGGGAAAGTCATGCCCGGTGATCTTTTGTACTGGGAAAGTCATGCCCGGTGATCTTTTGTACTGGGAAAGTCATGCCCGGTCAACTTTTGTATGGGAAAAGTCATGCCCGGTCAACTTTTGTATTGGGAAAGTCATGCCCGGTCAACTTTTGTACTGGGAAAGTCATGCCCGGTGAACTTTTGTATGGGAAAAGTCATGCCCGGTGAACTTTTGTATGGGAAAAGTCATGCCCGGTGAACTTTTGTATTTGGAAAGTCATGCCCGGTCAACTTTTGTATTGGGAAAGTCATGCCCGGTCAACTTTTGTATTGGGAAAGGCATGCCCGGTGATCTTTTGTACTGGGAAAGTCATGCCCGGTGAACTTTTGTATTGGGAAAGTCATGCCCGGTGATCTTTTGTACTGGGAAAGTCATGCCCGGTCAACTTTTTTATTGGGAAAGTCATGCCCGGTGAACTTTTGTATTGGGAAAGTCATGCCCGGTGAACTTTTGTATTGGGAAAGTCATGCCCGGTGAACTTTTGTATTGGGAAAGTCATGCCCGGTGAACTTTTGTACTGCGAAAGTCATGCCCGGTCAACTTTTGTATTGGGAAAGTCATGCCCGGTCAACTTTTGTATTGGGAAAGTCATGCCCGGTCAACTTTTGTATTGGGAAAGTCATGCCCGGTGATCTTTTGTATTGGGAAAGTCATGCCCGGTGAACTTTTGTATTGGGAAAGTCATGCCCGGTGAACTTTTGTATTGGGAAAGTCATGCCCCGTGCTCTTTTCTACTGGGAAAGTCATGCCCGGTGAACTTTTGTATTGGGAAAGTCATGCCCGGTGAACTTTTGTATTGGGAAAGTCATGCCCGGTCAACTTTTGTACTGGGAAAGTCATGCCCGGTGAACTTTTGTATTGGGAAAGTCATGCCCGGTGAACTTTTGTATTGGGAAAGTCATGCCCGGTGAACTTTTGTACTGGGAAAGTCATGCCCGGTGAACTTTTGTATTGGGAAAGTCATGCCCGGTGAACTTTTGTATTGGGAAAGTAATGCCCGGTGAACTTTTGTATTGGGAAAGTCATGCCCGGTCAACTTTTGTATTGGGAAAGTCATGCCCGGTGAACTTTTGTATGGGAAAAGTCATGCCCGGTGAACTTTTGTATTGGGAAAGTCATGCCCGGTGAACTTTTGTATTGGGAAAGTCATGCCCGGTGAACTTTTGTATTGGGAAAGTCATGCCCGGTCAACTTTTGTACTGGGAAAGTCATGCCCGGTGAACTTTTGTACTGGGAAAGTCATGCCCGGTGAACTTTTGTATTGGGAAAGTCATGCCCGGTCAACTTTTGTATTGGGAAAGTCATGCCCGGTCAACTTTTGTATTGGGAAAGACATGCCCGGTGATCTTTTGTACTGGGAAAGTCATGCCCGGTGAACTTTTGTACTGGGAAAGTCATGCCCGGTGAACTTTTGTATTGGGAAAGTCATGCCCGGTGAACTTTTGTATTGGGAAAGTCATGCCCGGTGAACTTTTGTATTGGGAAAGTCATGCCCGGTGAACTTTTGGATGGGAAAAGTCATGCCCGGTGAACTTTTGTATTGGGAAAGTCATGCCCGGTCAACTTTTGTATTGGGAAAGACATGCCCGGTGATCTTTTGTACTGGGAAAGTCATGCCCGGTGAACTTTTGTACTGGGAAAGTCATGCCCGGTGAACTTTTGTATGGGAAAAGTCATGCCCGGTGAACTTTTGTATTGGGAAAGTCATGACCGGTGAACTTTTGTATGGGAAATTCATGCCCGGTGAACTTTTGTATTGGGAAAGTCATGCCCGGTCAACTTTTGTATTGGGAAAGTCATGCCCGGTGATCTTTTGTACTGGGAAAGTCATGCCCGGTGATCTTTTGTATTGGGAAAGTCATGCCCGGTGATCTTTTGTACTGGGAAAGTCATGCCCGGTCAACTTTTGTATTGGGAAAGTCATGCCCGGTGATCTTTTGTACTGGGAAAGTCATGCCCGGTGAACTTTTGTATTAGGAAAGTCATGCCCGGTGATCTTTTGTATTGGGAAAGTCATGCCCGGTCAACTTTTGTATTAGGAAAGTCATGCCCGGTGAACTTTTGTACTGGGAAAAGTCATGCCCGGTGAACTTTTGTATTGGGAAAGTCATGCCCGGTGAACTTTTGTATTGGGAAAGTCATGCCCGGTGAACTTTTGTGTATTGGGAAAGTCATGCCCGGTCAACTTTTGTATTGGGAAAGTCATGCCCGGTGATCTTTCGTACTGGGAAAGTCATGCCCGGTCAACTTTTGTATTGGGAAAGTCATGCCCGGTGATCTTTTGTACTGGGAAAGTCATGCCCGGTGAACTTTTATATTAGGAAAGTCATGCCCGGTGATCTTTTGTATTGGGAAAGTCATGCCCGGTCAACTTTTGTATTAGGAAAGTCATGCCCGGTGAACTTTTGTATGGGAAAAGTCATGCCCGGTGAACTTTTGTATTGGGAAAGTCATGCCCGGTGAACTTTTGTATTGGGAAAGTCATGCCCGGTGAACTTTTGTATTGGGAAAGTCATGCCCGGTGAACTTTTGTACAGGGAAAGTCATGCCCGGTCAACTTTTGTATGGGAAAAGTCATGCCCGGTCAACTTTTGTATGGGAAAAGTCATGCCCGGTCAACTTTTGTATTGGGAAAGTCATGCCCGGTGATCTTTTGTATTGGGAAAGTCATTCCCGGTTAACTTTTGTATGGGAAAAGTCATGCCCGGTGAACTTTTGTATTGGGAAAGTCATGCCCGGTGAACTTTTGTATTGGGAAAGTCATGCCCGGTGAACTTTTGTATTGGGAAAGTCATGCCCGGTGAACTTTTGTATGGGAAAAGTCATGCCCGGTGAACTTTTGTATGGGAAAAGTCATGCCCGGTCAACTTTTGTATTGGGAAAGTCATGCCCGGTGAACTTTTGTACTGGGAAAGTCATGCCCGGTGAACTTTTGTATTGGGAAAGTCATGCCCGGTGATCTTTTGTACTGGGAAAGTCATGCCCGGTGAACTTTTGTATTGGGAAAGTCATGCCCGGTGAACTTTTGTATGGGAAAAGTCATGCCCGGTGAACTTTTGTATGGGAAAGTCATGCCCGTTGAACTTTTGTATTGGGAAAGTCATGCCCGATGAACTTTTGTATTGGGAAAGTCATGCCCTTTGAACTTTTGTACTGGGAAAGTCATGCCCGGTGAACTTTTGTATTGGGAAAGTCATGCCCGGTGAACTTTTGTATTGGGAAAGTCATGCCCGGTGAACTTTTGTATTGGGAAAGTCATGCCCGTTGAACTTTTGTACTGGGAAAGTCATGCCCGGTGAACTTTTGTACTGGGAAAGTCATGCCCGGTGAACTTTTGTATTGGGAAAGTCATGCCCGGTGAACTTTTGTATTGGGAAAGTCATGCCCGGTGAACTTTGGTATTGGGAAAGTCATGCCCGGAGATCTTTTGTACTGGGAAAGTCATGCCCGGTGAACTTTTGTATTGGGAAAGTCATGCCCGGTGAACTTTTGTATTGGGAAAGTCATGCCCGGTGAACATTTGTACTGGGAAAGTCATGCCCGGTCAACTTTTGTATTGGGAAAGTCATGCCCGGTGATCTTTTGTACTGGGAAAGTCATGCCCGGTGAACTTTTGTATTGGGAAAGTCATGCCCGGTGAACTTTTGTATTGGGAAAGTCATGCCCGGTGAACTTTTGTATTGGGAAAGTCATGCCCGGTGATCTTTTGTATTGGGAAAGTCATACCCTGTGAACTTTTGTATGGGAAAAGTCATGCCCGGTGAACTTTTGTATTGGGAAAGTCATGCCCGGTGAACTTTTGTATTGGGAAAGTCATGCCCGGTGAACTTTTGTATGGGAAAAGTCATGCCCGGTGATCTTTTGTACTGGGAAAGTCATACCCTGTGAACTTTTGTATGGGAAAAGTCATGCCCGGTGAACTTTTGTATTGGGAAAGTCATGCCCGGTGAACTTTTGTATTGGGAAAGTCATGCCCGGTGAACTTTTGTATGGGAAAAGTCATGCCCGGTGATCTTTTGTACTGGGAAAGTCATGCCCGGTGAACTTTTGTATTGGGAAAGTCATGCCCGGTGAACTTTTGTATTGCCCGGTGATCTTTTGTACTGGGAAAGTCATGCCCGGTGAACTTTTGTATTGGGAAAGTCATGCCCGGTCAACTTTTGTATTGGGAAAGTCATGCCCGGTCAACTTTTGTATTGGGAAAGTCATGCCCGGTGAACTTTTGTATTGGGAAAGTCATGCCCGGTGATCTTTTGTATTGGGAAAGTCATGCCCGGTGATCTTTTGTACTGGGAAAGTCATGCCCGGTGATCTTTTGTACTGGGAAAATCATGCCCGGTCAACTTTTGTATGGGAAAAGTCATGCCCGGTCAACTTTTGTATTGGGAAAGTCATGCCCGGTCAACTTTTGTACTGGGAAAGTCATGCCCGGTGAACTTTTGTATGGGAAAAGTCATGCCCGGTGAACTTTTGTATGGGAAAAGTCATGCCCGGTGAACTTTTGTATTGGGAAAGTCATGCCCGGTCAACTTTTGTATTGGGAAAGTCATGCCCGGTCAACTTTTGTATTGGGAAAGTCATGCCCGGTGATCTTTTGTACTGGGAAAGTCATGCCCGGTGAACTTTTGTATTGGGAAAGTCATGCCCGGTGATCTTTTGTACTGGGAAAGTCATGCCCGGTCAACTTTTGTATTGGGAAAGTCATGCCCGGTGAACTTTTGTATGGGAAAAGTCATGCCCGGTGAACTTTTGTATTGGGAAAGTCATGCCCGGTTAACTTTTGTATTGGGAAAGTCATGCCCGGTCAACTTTTGTATTGGGAAAGTCATGCCCGGTCAACTTTTGTATTGAGAAAGTCATGCCCGGTGATCTTTTGTACTGGGAAATTCATGCCCGGTGAACTTTTGTATTGGGAAAGTCATGCCCGGTGAACTTTTGTATTGGGAAAGTCATGCCCGGTCAACTTTTGTATTGGGAAAGTCATGCCCGGTGATCTTTTGTACTGGGAAAGTCATGCCCGGTGAACTTTTGTATTGGGAAAGTCATGCCCGGTGAACTTTTGTGTATTGGGAAAGTCATGCCCGGTCAACTTTTGTATTGGGAAAGTCATGCCCGGTGATCTTTTGTACTGGGAAAGTCATGCCCGGTCAACTTTTGTATTGGGAAAGTCATGCCCGGTGATCTTTTGTACTGGGAAAGTCATGCCCGGTGAACTTTTATATTAGGAAAGTCATGCCCGGTGATCTTTTGTATTGGGAAAGTCATACCCGGTCAACTTTTGTATTAGGAAAGTCATGCCCGGTGAACTTTTGTATGGGAAAAGTCATGCCCGGTGAACTTTTGTATTGGGAAAGTCATGCCCGGTGAACTTTTGTATTGGGAAAGTCATGCCCGGTGAACTTTTGTATTGGGAAAGTCATGCCCGGTGAACTTTTGTACAGGGAAAGTCATGCCCGGTCAACTTTTGTATGGGAAAAGTCATGCCCGGTCAACTTTTGTATTGGGAAAGTCATGCCCGGTGATCTTTTGTATTGGGAAAGTCATTCCCGGTTAACTTTTGAATGGGAAAAGTCATGCCCGGTGAACTTTTGTATTGGGAAAGTCATGCCCGGTGAACTTTTGTATTGGGAAAGTCATGCCCGGTGAACTTTTGTATTGGGAAAGTCATGCCCGGTGAACTTTTGTATGGGAAAAGTCATGCCCGGTGAACTTTTGTATGGGAAAAGTCATGCCCGGTCAACTTTTGTATTGGGAAAGTCATGCCCGGTGAACTTTTGTACTGGGAAAGTCATGCCCGGTGAACTTTTGTATTGGGAAAGTCATGCCCGGTGATCTTTTGTACTGGGAAAGTCATGCCCGGTGAACTTTTGTATTGGGAAAGTCATGCCCGGTGAACTTTTGTATGGGAAAAGTCATGCCCGGTGAACTTTTGTATGGGAAAGTCATGCCCGTTGAACTTTTGTATTGGGAAAGTCATGCCCGATGAACTTTTGTATTGGGAAAGTCATGCCCTTTGAACTTTTGTACTGGGAAAGTCATGCCCGGTGAACTTTTGTATTGGGAAAGTCATGCCCGGTGAACTTTTGTATTGGGAAAGTCATGCCCGGTGAACTTTTGTATTGGGAAAGTCATGCCCGTTGAACTTTTGTACTGGGAAAGTCATGCCCGGTGAACTTTTGTACTGGGAAAGTCATGCCCGGTGAACTTTTGTATTGGGAAAGTCATGCCCGGTGAACTTTTGTATTGGGAAAGTCATGCCCGGTGAACTTTGGTATTGGGAAAGTCATGCCCGGAGATCTTTTGTACTGGGAAAGTCATGCCCGGTGTACTTTTGTATTGGGAAAGTCATGCCCGGTGAACTTTTGTATTGGGAAAGTCATGCCAGGTGAACATTTGTACTGGGAAAGTCATGCCCGGTCAACTTTTGTATTGGGAAAGTCATGCCCGGTGATCTTTTGTACTGGGAAAGTCATGCCCGGTGAACTTTTGTATTGGGAAAGTCATGACCGGTGAACTTTTGTATTGGGAAAGTCATGCCCGGTGAACTTTTGTATTGGGAAAGTCATGCCCGGTGATCTTTTGTATTGAGAAAGTCATACCCTGTGAACTTTTGTATGGGAAAAGTCATGCCCGGTGAACTTTTGTATTGGGAAAGTCATGCCCGGTGAACTTTTGTATTGGGAAAGTCATGCCCGGTGAACTTTTGTATGGGAAAAGTCATGCCCGGTGATCTTTTGTATTGGGAAAGTCATGCCCGGTCAACTTTTGTATTGGGAAAGTCATGCCCGGTGATCTTTTGTACTGGGAAAGTCATGCCCGGTGAACTTTTGTACTGGGAAAGTCATGCCCGGTGAACTTTTGTACTGGGAAAGTCATGCCCAGTGAACTTTTGTATTGGGAAAGTCATGCCCGGTCAACTTTTGTATTGGGAAAGTCATGCCCGGTGATCTTTTGTACTGGGAAAGTCATGCCCGGTGAACTTTTGTATTGGGAAAGTCATGCCCGGTCAACTTTTGTATTGGGAAAGTCATGCCCGGTCAACTTTTGTATTGGGAAAGTCATGCCCGGTGATCTTTTGTACTGGGAAAGTCATGCCCGGTGAACTTTTGTATTGGGAAAGTCATGCCCGGTGATCTTTTGTATTGGGAAAGTCATGCCCGGTGATCTTTTGTACTGGGAAAGTCATGCCCGGTGATCTTTTGTACTGGGAAAGTCATGCCCGGTCAACTTTTGTATGGGAAAAGTCATGCCCGGTCAACTTTTGTATTGGGAAAGTCATGCCCGGTGAACTTTTGTATTGGGAAAGTCATGCCCGGTGATCTTTTGTACTGGGAAAGTCATGCCCGGTGAACTTTTGTATTGGGAAAGTCATGCCCGGTGAACTTTTGTATTGGGAAAGTCATGCCCGGTGAACTTTTGTATTGGGAAAGTCATGCCCGGTGATCTTTTGTATTGGGAAAGTCATACCCTGTGAACTTTTGTATGGGAAAAGTCATGCCCGGTGAACTTTTGTATTGGGAAAGTCATGCCCGGTGAACTTTTGTATTGGGAAAGTCATGCCCGGTGAACTTTTGTATGGGAAAAGTCATGCCCGGTGATCTTTTGTATTGGGAAAGTCATGCCCGGTCAACTTTTGTATTGGGAAAGTCATGCCCGGTGATCTTTTGTACTGGGAAAGTCATGCCCGGTGAACTTTTGTATTGGTAAAGTCATGCCCGGTGAACTTTTGTATTGGGAAAGTCATGCCCGGTGATCCTTTGTACTGGGAAAGTCATGCCCGGTGAAATTTGTATTGGGAAAGTCATGCCCGGTCAACTTTTGTATTGGGAAAGTCATGCCCGGTCAACTTTTGTATTGGGAAAGTCATGCCCGGTGATCTTTTGTACTGGGAAAGTCATGCCCGGTGAACTTTTGTATTGGGAAAGTCATGCCCGGTGATCTTTTGTATTGGGAAAGTCATGCCCGGTGATCTTTTGTACTGGGAAAGTCATGCCCGGTGATCTTTTGTACTGGGAAAGTCATGCCCGGTCAACTTTTGTATGGGAAAAGTCATGCCCGGTCAACTTTTGTATTGGGAAAGTCATGCCCGGTCAACTTTTGTACTGGGAAAGTCATGCCCGGTGAACTTTTGTATGGGAAAAGTCATGCCCGGTGAACTTTTGTATGGGAAAAGTCATGCCCGGTGAACTTTTGTATTGGGAAAGTCATGTCCGGTCAACTTTTGTATTGGGAAAGTCATGCCCGGTCAACTTTTGTATTGGGAAAGTCATGCCCGGTGATCTTTTGTACTGGGAAAGTCATGCCCGGTGAACTTTTGTATTGGGAAAGTCATGCCCGGTGATCTTTTGTACTGGGAAAGTCATGCCCGGTCAACTTTTGTATTGGGAAAGTCATGCCCGGTGAACTTTTGTATGGGAAAAGTCATGCCCGGTGAACTTTTGTATTGGGAAAGTCATGCCCGGTTAACTTTTGTATTGGGAAAGTCATGCCCGGTCAACTTTTGTATTGGGAAAGTCATGCCCGGTCAACTTTTGTATTGAGAAAGTCATGCCCGGTGATCTTTTGTACTGGGAAATTTATGCCCGGTGAACTTTTGTATTGGGAAAGTCATGCCCGGTGAACTTTTGTATTGGGAAAGTCATGCCCGGTCAACTTTTGTATTGGGAAAGTCATGCCCGGTGATTTTTTGTACTGGGAAAGTCATGCCCGGTGAACTTTTGTATTGGGAAAGTCATGCCCGGTGAACTTTTGTATGGGAAAGTCATGCCCGGTGAACTTTTGTATTGGGAAAGTTATGCCCGGTGAACTTTTGTATTGGGAAAGTCATGCCCGGTGAACTTTTGTATGGGAAAAGTCATGCCCGGTGAACTTTTGTATTGGGAAAGTCATGCCCGGTGAACTTTTGTATTGGGAAAGTCATGCCCGGTCAACTTTTGTATTGGGAAAGTCATGCCCGGTGAACTTTTGTATTGGGAAAGTCATGCCCGGTTAACTTTTGTATTGGGAAAGTCATGCCCGGTGAACTTTTGTATTGGGAAAGTCATGCCCGGTGAACTTTTGTATTGGGAAAGTCATGCCCGGTGAACTTTTGTATGGGAAAAGTCATGCCCGGTGAACTTTTGTATTGGGAAAGTCATGCCCGGTGAACTTTTGTATTAGGAAAGTCATGCCCGGTGAACTTTTGTACTGGGAAAGTCATGCCCGGTGAACTTTTGTATTGGGAAAGTCATGCCCGGTCAACTTTTGTATTGGGAAAGTCATGCCCGGTGATCTTTTGTACTGGGAAAGTCATGCCCGGTGAACTTTTGTACTGGGAAAGTCATGCCCGGTGAACTTTTGTATTGGGAAAGTCATGCCCGGTCAACTTTTGTATTGGGAAAGTCATGCCCGGTGAACTTTTGTATTGGGAAAGTCATGCCCGGTTAACTTTTGTATTGGGAAAGTCATGCCCGGTGAACTTTTGTATTGGGAAAGTCATGCCCGGTGAACTTTTGTATTGGGAAAGTCATGCCCGGTGAACTTTTGTATGGGAAAAGTCATGCCCGGTGAACTTTTGTATTGGGAAAATCATGCCCGGTGAACTTTTGTATTAGGAAAGTCATGCCCGGTGAACTTTTGTACTGGGAAAGTCATGCCCGGTGAACTTTTGTATTGGGAAAGTCATGCCCGGTCAACTTTTGTATTGGGAAAGTCATGCCCGGTGATCTTTTGTACTGGGAAAGTTATGCCCGGTGAACTTTTGTACTGGGAAAGTCATGCCCGGTGAACTTTTGTATTGGGAAAGTCATGCCCGGTCAACTTTTGTATTAGGAAAGTCATGCCCGGTGAACTTTTGTACTGGGAAAGTCATGCCCGGTGAACTTTTGTATTAGGAAAGTCATGCCCGGTGAACTTTTGTACTGGGAAAGTCATGCCCGGTGAACTTTTGTATTGGGAAAGTCATGCCCGGTGAACTTTTGTATTGGGAAAGTCATGCCCGGTGAACTTTTGTATGGGAAAAGTCATGCCCGGTGAACTTTTGTACTGGGAAAGTCATGCCCGGTCAACTTTTGCATTGGGAAAGTCATGCCCGGTGATCTTTTGTATTGGGAAAGTCATGCCCGGTGAGCTTTTGTATTGGAAAAGTCATGCCCCTCAACTTTTGTATTGGGAAAGTCATGCCCGGTGAACTTTTGTATTGGGAAAGTCATGCCCGGTGAACTTTTGTATTGGGAAAGTCATGCCCGGTGATCTTTTGTATTGGGAAAGTCATGCCCGGTGAACTTTTGTATTGGGAAAGTCATTCCCGGTGATCTTTTGTACTGGGAAAGTCATGCCCGGTGAACTTTTGTATTGGGAAAGTCATGCCCGGTGAACTTTTGTATTGGGAAAGTCATGCCCGGTGAACTTTTGTATGGGAAAGTCATGCCCGGTGAACTTTTGTATTGGGAAAGTCATGCCCGGTGATCTTTTGTACTGGGAAAGTCATGCCCGGTCAACTTTTGTATTGGGAAAGTCATGCCCGGTGAACTTTTGTATTGGGAAAGTCATGCCCGGTGATCTTTTGTACTGGGAAAGTCATGCCCGGTGAACTTTTGTATTGGGAAAGTCATGCCCGGTGAACTTTTGTATTGGGAAAGTCATGCCCGGTGATCTTTTGTACTGGGAAAGTCATGCCCGGTGAACTTTTGTATTGGGAAAGTCATGCCCGGTGAACTTTTGTATTGGGAAAGTCATGCCCGGTGAACTTTTGTATTGGGAAAGTCATGCCCGGTGAACTTTTGTACTGGGAAAGTCATGCCCGGTGAACTTTTGTATTGGGAAAGTCATGCCCGGTCAACTTTTGTATTGGGAAAGTCATGCCCGGTCAACTTTGTATTGGGAAAGTCATGCCCGGTGATCTTTTGCACTGGGAAAGTCATGCCCGGTGAACTTTTGTATTGGGAAAGTCATGCCCGGTGAACTTTTGTATTGGGAAAGTCATGCCCGGTGATCTTTTGTACTGGGAAAGTCATGCCCGGTGAACTTTTGTATTGGGAAAGTCATGCCCGGTGAACTTTTGTATTGGGAAAGTCATGCCCGGTGAACTTTTGTACTGGGAAAGTCATGCCCGGTGAACTTTTGTATTGGGAAAGTCATGCCCGGTGAACTTTTGTATTGGGAAAGTCATGCCCGGTGAACTTTTGTATTGGGAAAGTCATGCCCGGTGAACTTTTGTATTGGGAAAGTCATGCCCGGTGAACTTTTGTATTGGGAAAGTCATGCCCGGTCAACTTTTGTATTGGGAAAGTCATGCCCGGTGAACTTTTGTATGGGAAAAGTCATGCCCGGTGAACTTTTGTATTGGGAAAGTCATGCCCGGTGAACTTTTGTATTGGGAAAGTCATACCCGGTGAACTTTTGTATTGGGAAAGTCATGCCCGGTCAACTTTTGTATTGGGAAAGTCATGCCCGGTCAACTTTTGTACTGGGAAAGTCATGCCCGGTCAACTTTTGTACTGGGAAAGTCATGCCCGGTGAACTTTTGTACTGGGAAAGTCATGCCCGGTGAACTTTTGTATTGGGAAAGTCATGCCCGGTCAACTTTTGTATTGGGAAAGTCATGCCCGGTCAACTTTTGTATTGGGAAAGTCATGCCCGGTGATCTTTTGTACTGGGAAAGTCATGCCCGGTGAACTTTTGTATTGGGAAAGTCATGTCCGGTGAACTTTTGTATTGGGAAAGTCATGCCCGGTGAACTTTTGTACTGGGAAAGTCATGCCCGGTGAACTTTTGTATTGGGAAAGTCATGCCCGGTGAACTTTTGTATTGGGAAAGTCATGCCCGGTGAACTTTTGTATTGGGAAAGTCATGCCCGGTGAACTTTTGTATTGGAAAAGTCATGCCCGGTGAACTTTTGTATGGCAAAAGTCATGCCCGGTGAACTTTTGTATTGGGAAAGTCATGCCCGGTGAACTTTTGTATGGGAAAGTCATGCCCGGTGAACTTTTGTATTGGGAAAGTCATGCCCGGTCAACTTTTGTATTGGGAAAGTCATGCCCGGTGATCTTTTGTACTGGGAAAGTCATGCCCGGTGATCTTTTGTATTGGGAAAGTCATGCCCGGTGAACTTTTGTATTGGGAAAGTCATGCCCGGTCAACTTTTGTATTGGGAAAGTCATGCCCGGTGATCTTTTGTACTGGGAAAGTCATGCCCGGTGAACTTTTGTATTGGGAAAGTCATGCCCGGTGAACTTTTGTATTGGGAAAGTCATGCCCGGTGAACATTTGTACTGGGAAAGTCATGCCCGGTCAACTTTTGTATTGGGAAAGTCATGCCCGGTGATCTTTTGTACTGGGAAAGTCATGCCCGGTGAACTTTTGTATGGGAAAAGTCATGCCCGGTGAACTTTTGTACTGGGAAAGTCATGCCCGGTCAACTTTTGTATGGGAAAAGTCATGCCCGGTCAACTTTTGTATTGGGAAATTCATGCCCGGTGATCTTTTGTATGGGAAAAGTCATGCCCGGTGAACTTTTGTATTGGGAAAGTCATGCCCGGTGAACTTTGGTACTGGGAAAGTCATGCCCGGTGAACTTTTGTATTGGGAAAGTCATGTCCGGTGATCTTTTGTACTGGGAAAGTCATGCCCGGTGATCTTTTGTACTGGGAAAGTCATGCCCGGTGAACTTTTGTATGGGAAAAGTCATGCCCGGTGAACTCTTGTATGGGAAAAGTCATGCCCGGTGAACTTTTGTATGGGAAAAGTCATGCCCGGTGAACTTTTGTATTGGGAAAGTCATGCCCGGTCAACTTTTGTATTGGGAAAGTCATGCCCGGTGAACTTTTGTATTGGGAAAGTCATGCCCGGTGAACTTTTGTATTGGGAAAGTCATGCCCGGTGAACTTTTGTATTGGGAAAGTCATGCCCGGTCAAATTTTGTATGGGAAAAGTCATGCCCGGTGATCTTTTGTACTGGGAAAGTCATGCCCGGTGAACTTTTGTATGGGAAAAGTCATGCCCGGTGAACTTTTGTATGGGAAAAGTCATGCCCGGTGAACTTTTGTATGGGAAAAGTCATGCCCGGTGAACTTTTGTATTGGGACAGTCATGCCCGGTCAACTTTTGTATTGGGAAAGTCATGCCCGGTCAACTTTTGTATGGGAAAAGTCATGCCCGGTGAACTTTTGTATGGGAAAAGTCATGCCCGGTCAACTTTTGTATTGGGAAAGTCATGCCCGGTGAACTTTTGTATGGGAAAAGTCATGCCCGGTGAACTTTTGTACTGGGAAAGTCATGCCCGGTGAACTTTTGTATGGGAAAAGTCATGCCCGGTCAACTTTTGTATTGGGAAAGTCATGCCCGGTGAACTTTTGTATGGGAAAAGTCATGCCCGGTGAACTTTTGTACTGGGAAAGTCGTGCCCGGTGAACTTTTGTATTGGGAAAGTCATGCCCGGTGAACTTTTGTATTGGGAAAGTCATGCCCGGTGATCTTTTGTACTGGGAAAGTCATGCCCGGTGAACTTTTGTACTGGGAAAGTCATGCCCGGTGATCTTTTGTACTGGGAAAGTCATGCCCGGTGAACTTTTGTATTGGGAAAGTCATGCCCGGTGAACTTTTGTATGGGAAAAGTCATGCCCGGTCAACTTTTGTATGGGAAAAGTCATGCCCGGTGAACTTTTGTATTGGGAAAGTCATGCCCGGTCAACTTTTGTATTGGGAAAGTCATGCCCGGTCAACTTTTGTATTGGGAAAGTCATGCCCGGTGATCTTTTGTATTGGGAAAGTCATGCCCGGTCAACTTTTGTATGGGAAAAGTCATGCCGGGTGAACTTTTGTATTGGGAAAGTCATGCCCGGTCAACTTTTGTATTAGGAAAGTCATGCCCGGTGATCTTTTGTACTGGGAAAGTCATGCCCGGTGAACTTTTGTATTGGGAAAGTCATGCCCGGAGAACATTTGTATGGGAAAAGTCATGCCCGGTGAACTTTTGTATTGGGAAAGTCATGCCCGGTGAACTTTTGTATTGGGAAAGTCATGCCCGGTGAACTTTTGTATTGGGAAAGTCATGCCCGGTGATCTTTTGTACTGGGAAAGTCATGCCCGGTGAACTTTTGTATTGGGAAAGTCATGCCCGGTGAACTTTTGTATTGGGAAAGTCATGCCCGGTGAACTTTTGTATTGGGAAAGTCATGCCCGGTGAACTTTTGTACTGGGAAAGTCATGCCCGGTGAACTTTTGTATTGGGAAAGTCATGCCCGGTCAACTTTTGTATTGGGAAAGTCATGCCCGGTGATCTTTTGTACTGGGAAAGTCATGCCCGGTGAACTTTTGTATTGGGAAAGTCATGCCCGGTGAACTTTTGTATTGGGAAAGTCATGCCCGGTGAACTTTTGTACTGGGAAAGTCATGCCCGGTGATCTTTTGTACTGGGAAAGTCATGCCAGGTGAACTTTTGTATTGGGAAAGTCATGCCCGGTGAACTTTTGTATGGGAAAAGTCATGCCCGGTGAACTTTTGTATTGGGAAAGTCATGCCCGGTGAACTTTTGTATGGGAAAATTCATGCCCGGTGAACTTTTGTATTGGGAAATTCAAGCCCGGTGAACATTTGTACTGGGAAAGTCATGCCCGGTCAACTTTTGTATTGGGAAAGTCATGCCCGGTCAACTTTTGTATTGGGAAAGTCATGCCCGGTGAACTTTTGTATTGGGAAAGTCATGCCCGGTGAACTTTTGTATTGGGAAAGTCATGCCCGGTGAACTTTTGTATTGGGAAAGTCATGCCCGGTGAACTTTTGTACTGGGAAAGTCATGCCCGGTGAACTTTTGTATGGGAAAAGTCATGCCCGGTGAACTTTTGTATGGGAAAAGTCATGCCCTGTGATCTTTTGTACTGGGAAAGTCATGCCCGGTCAACTTTTGTATTGGGAAAGTCATGCCCGGTCAACTTTTGTATTGGGAAAGTCATGCCCGGTGAACTTTTGTATTGGGAAAGTCATGCCCGGTGAACTTTTGTATTGGGAAAGTCATGCCCGGTGAACTTTTGTATTGGGAAAGTCATGCCCGGTGATCTTTTGTACTGGGAAAGTTATGCCCGGTGAACTTTTGTATGGGAAAAGTCATGCCCGGTGATCTTTTGTACTGGGAAAGTCATGCCCGGTGAACTTTTGTACGGGAAAAGTCATGCCCGGTGAACTTTTGTATGGGAAAAGTCATGCCCGGTGAACTTTTGTATTGGGAAAGTCATGCCCGGTGATCTTTTGTACTGGGAAAGTCATGCCCGGTGAACTTTTGTACTGGGAAAGTCATGCCCGGTGAACTTTTGTATTGGGAAAGTCATGCCCGGTGAACTTTTGTATTGGGAAAGTCATGCCCGGTGAACTTTTGTATTGGGAAAGTCATGCCCGGTGAACTTTTGTATTGGGAAAGTCATGCCCGGTGAACTTTTGTATTGGGAAAGTCATGCCCGGTGAACTTTTGTACTGGGAAAGTCATGCCCGGTGAACTTTTGTATTGGGAAAGTCATGCCCGGTGAACTTTTGTATTGGGAAAGTCATGCCCGGTGAACTTTTGTATTGGTAAAGTCATGCCCGGTGATCTTTTGTACTGGGAAAGTCATGTCCGGTGAACTTTTGTATGGGAAAGTCATGCCCGGTGAACTTTTGTATTGGGAAAGTCATGCCCGGTCAACTTTTGTATTGGGAAAGTCATGCCCGGTGAACTTTTGTATTGGGAAAGTCATGCCCGGTGAACTTTTATATTGGGAAAGTCATGCCCGGTCAACTTTTGTATTGGGAAAGTCATGCCCGGTGAACTTTTATATTGGGAAAGTCATGCCCGGTGAACTTTTGTATTGGGAAAGTCATGCCCGGTGAACTTTTGTATTGGGAAAGTCATGCCCGGTCAACTTTTGTATTGGGAAAGTCATGCCCGGTGAACTTTTGTACTGGGAAAGTCATGCCCGTTGAACTTTTGTATTGGGAAAGTCATGCCCGGTGAACTTTTGTATTGGGAAAGTCATGCCCGGCGAACTTTTGTATTGGGAAAGTCATGCCCGGTGAACTTTTGTATTGGGAAAGTCATGCCCGGTCAACTTTTGTACTGGGAAAGTCATGCCCGGTCAACTTTTGTACTGGGAAAGTCATGCCCGGTCAACTTTTGTATTGGGAAAGTCATGCCCGGTGATCTTTTGTACTGGGAAAGTCATGCCCGGTCAACTTTTGTATGGGAAAAGTCATGCCCGGTCAACTTTTGTATTGGGAAAGTCATGCCCGGTGATCTTTTGTATTAGGAAAGTCATGCCCGGTGAACTTTTGTATTGGGAAAGTCATGCCCGGTGAACATTTGTATGGGAAAAGTCATGCCCGGTGATCTTTTGTACTGGGAAAGTCATGCCCGGTCAACTTTTGTATGGGAAAAGTCATGCCCGGTCAACTTTTGTATTGGGAAAGTCATGCCCGGTGAACTTTTGTATTGGGAAAGTCATGCCCGGTGATCTTTTGTACTGGGAAAGTCATGCCCGGTGAACTTTTGTATGGGAAAAGTCATGCCCGCTGAACTTTTATATTGGGAAAGTCATGCCCGGTGAACTTTTGTATTGGGAAAGTCATGCCCGCTGAACTTTTGTACTGGGAAAGTCATGCCCGGTGAACTTTTGTATTGGGAAAGTCATGCCCGGTGATCTTTTGTATTGGGAAAGTCATGCCCGGTGAACTTTTGTACTGGGAAAGTCATGCCCGGTGAACTTTTGTACTGGGAAAGTCATGCCCGGTGAACTTTTGTATTGGGAAAGTCATGCCCGGTGAACTTTTGTATTGGGAAAGTCATGCCCGGTGAACTTTTGTATTGGGAAAGTCATGCCCGGTGAACTTTTGTATTGGGAAAGTCATGCCCGGTGAACTTTTGTAATGGGAAAGTCATGCCCGGTGATCTTTTGTACTGGGAAAGTCATGCCCGGTGAACTTTTGTATGGGAAAAGTCATGTCCGGTCAACTTTTGTATTGGGAAAGTCATGCCCGGTCAACTTTTGTATTGGGAAAGTCATGCCCGGTGAACTTTTGTATGGGAAAATCATGCCCGGTCAACTTTTGTATTGGGAAAGTCATGCCCGGTCAACTTTTGTATTGGGAAAGTCATGCCCGGTGAACTTTTGTATGGGAAAAGTCATGCCCGGTGAACTTTTGTATGGGAAAAGTCATGCCCGGTGATCTTTTGTACTGGGAAAGTCATGCCCGGTGAACTTTTGTATTGGGAAAGTCATGCCCGGTGAACTTTTGTATTGGGAAAGTCATGCCCGGTGAACCTTTGTATTGGGAAAGTCATGCCCGGTGAACTTTTGTATTGGGAAAGTCATGCCCGGTGAACTTTTGTATTGGGAAAGTCATGCCCGGTGAACTTTTGTACTGGGAAAGTCATGCCCGGTGAACTTTTGTATTGGGAAAGTCATGCCCGGTGATCTTTTGTACTGGGAAAGTCATGCCCGGTGAACTTTTGTATGAGAAAAGTCATGCCCGGTGAACTTTTGTGTGGGAAAAGTCATGCCCGGTGATCTTTTGTACTGGGAAAGTCATGCCCGGTCAAATTTTGTATTGGGAAAAGTCATGCCCGGTGAACTTTTGTATTGGGAAAGTCATGCCCGGTGAACTTTTGTATTGGGAAAGTCATGCCCGGTGATCTTTTGTATTGGGATAGTCATGCCCGGTGAACTTTTGTATTGGGAAAGTCATGCCCGGTGAACTTTTGTACTGGGAAAGTCATGCCCGGTCAACTTTTGTATTGGGAAAGTCATGCCCGGTCAACTTTTGTATTGGGAAAGTCATGCCCGGTGATCTTTTGTACTGGGAAAGTCATGCCCGGTGATCTTTTGTACTGGGAAAGTCATGCCCGGTCAACTTTTGTATTGGGAAAGTCATGCCCAGTGATCTTTTGTACTGGGAAAGTCATGCCCGGTGAACTTTTGTACTGGGAAAGTCATGCCCGGTGAACTTTTGTATTGGGAAAGTCATGCCCGGTGAACTTTTGTATGGGAAAGTCATGCCCGGTGAACTTTTGTATTGGGAAAGTCTTGCCCGGTGATCTTTTGTATTGGGATAGTCATGCCCGGTGAACTTTTGTATTGGGAAAGTCATGCCCGGTGAACTTTTGTATTGGGAAAGTCATGCCCGGTGATCTTTTGTACTGGGAAAGTCATGCCCGGTGAACTTTTGTATTGGGAAAGTCATGCCCTGTTAACTTTTGTATTGGGAAAGTCATGCCCGGTGAACTTTTGTACTGGGAAAGTCATGCCCGGTGAACTTTTGTATTGGGAAAGTCATGCCCGGTCAACTTTTGTATTGGGAAAGTCATGCCCGGTGATCTTTTGTACTGGGAAAGTCATGCCCGGCGAACTTTTGTATTGGGAAAGTCATGCCCGGTGAACTTTTGTATTGGGAAAGTCATGCCCGGTGAACTTTTGTACTGGGAAAGTCATGCCCGGTGAACTTTTGTATTGGGAAAGTCATGCCCGGTGAACTTTTGTATGGGAAAAGTCATGCCCGGTGAACTTTTGTACTGGGAAAGTCATGCCCGGTCAACTTTTGTATTGGGAAAGTCATGCCCGGTGAACTTTTGTATTGGGAAAGTCATGCCCGGTGAACTTTTGTATTGGGAAAGTTATGCCCGGTGAACTTTTGTATTGGGAAAGTCATGCCCGGTGAACTTTTGTATGGGAAAAGTCATGCCCGGTGAACTTTTGTATGGGAAAAGTCATGCCCGGTGATCTTTTGTACTGGGAAAGTCATGCCCGGTCAACTTTTGTATTGGGAAAGTCATGCCCGGTCAACTTTTGTATTGGGAAAGTCATGCCCGGTGAACTTTTGTATTGGGAAAGTCATGCCCGGTGAACTTTTGTATTGGGAAAGTCATGCCCGGTGAACTTTTGTATTGGGAAAGTCATGCCCGGTGATCTTTTGTACTGGGAAAGTTATGCCCGGTGAACTTTTGTATGGGAAAAGTCATGCCCGGTGATCTTTTGTACTGGGAAAGTCATGCCCGGTGAACTTTTGTATGGGAAAAGTCATGCCCGGTGAACTTTTGTATGGGAAAAGTCATGCCCGGTGAACTTTTGTATTGGGAAAGTCATGCCCGGTGATCTTTTGTACTGGGAAAGTCATGCCCGGTGAACTTCTGTACTGGGAAAGTCATGCCCGGTGAACTTTTGTATTGGGAAAGTCATGCCCGGTGAACTTTTGTATTGGGAAAGTCATGCCCGGTGAACTTTTGTATTGGGAAAGTCATGCCCGGTGAACTTTTGTATTGGGAAAGTCATGCCCGGTGAACTTTTGTATTGGGAAAGTCATGCCCTGTGAACTTTTGTACTGGGAAAGTCATGCCCGGTGAACTTTTCTATTGGGAAAGTCATGCTCGGTGAACTTTTGTATTGGGAAAGTCATGCCCGGTGAACTTTTGTATTGGGAAAGTCACGCCCGGTGATCTTTTGTACTGCGAAAGTCATGCCCGGTGAACTTTTGTATGGGAAAGTCATGCCCGGTGAACTTTTGTATTGGGAAAGTCATGCCCGGTCAACTTTTGTATTGGGAAATTCATGCCCGGTGAACTTTTGTATTGGGAAAGTCATGCCCGGTGAACTTTTGTATTGGGAAAGTCATGCCCGGTCAACTTTTGTATTGGGAAAGTCATGCCCGGTGAACTTTTGTATTGGGAAAGTCATGCCCGGTGAACTTTTGTATTGGGAAAGTCATGCCCGGTGAACTTTTGTATTGGGAAAGTCATGCCCGGTCAACTTTTGTATTGGGAAAGTCATGCCCGGTGAACTTTTGTACTGGGAAAGTCATGCCCGGTGAACTTTTGTATTGGGAAAGTCATGCCCGGTGAACTTTTGTATTGGGAAAGTCATGCCCGGTGAACTTTTGTATTGGGAAAGTCAGGCCCGGTGAACTTTTGTATTGGGAAAGTCATGCCCGGTCAACTTTTGTACTGGGAAAGTCATGCCCGGTCAACTTTTGTACTGGGAAAGTCATGCCCGGTCAACTTTTGTATTGGGAAAGTCATGCCCGGTGATCTTTTGTACTGGGAAAGTCATGCCCGGTGAACTTTTGTATTGGGAATGTCATGCCCGGCGAACTTTTGTATGGGAAAAGTCATGCCCGGTGAACTTTTGTATTGGGAAAGTCATGCCCGGTGAACTTTTGTATTGGGAAAGTCATGCCCGGTGAACTTTTGTATTGGGAAAGTCATGCCCGGTGAACTTTTGTACAGGGAAAGTCATGCCCGGTGAACTTTTGTATTGGGAAAGTCATGCCCGGTGATCTTTTGTATTGGGAAAGTCATGCCCGGTGAAATTTTGTACTGGGAAAGTCATGCCCGGTGAACTTTTGTATTGGGAAAGTCATGCCCGGTGAACTTTTGTATTGGGAAAGTCATGCCCGGTGAACCTTTGTACTGGGAAAGTCATGCCCGGTGATCTTTTGTACTGGGAAAGTCATGCCCGGTGAACTTTTGTATTGGGAAAGTCATGCCCGGTGAACTTTTGTATTGGGAAAGTCATCCCGGTCAACTTTTGTATTGGGAAAGTCATGCCCGGTGAACTTTTGTATTGGGAAAGTCATGCCCGGTGAACTTTTGTATTGGGAACGTCATGCCCGGTGAACTTTTGTATTGGGAAAGTCATGCCCGGTGAACTTTTGTACTGGGAAAGTTATGCCCGGTGAACTTTTGTATTGGGAAAGTCATGCCCGGTGATCTTTTGTACTGGGATAGTCATGTCCGGTGATCTTTTGTATTGGGAAAGTCATGCCCGGTGAACTTTTGTATTGGGAAAGTCATGCCCGGTGAACTTTTGTATTGGGAAAGTCATGCCCGGTGATCTTTTGTACTGGGAAAGTCATGCCCGGTGAACTTTTGTATGGGAAAAGTCATGCCCGGTGATCTTTTGTACTGGGAAAGTCATGCCCGGTGAACTTTTGTATGGGAAAAGTCATGCCCGGTGAACTTTTGTATGGGAAAAGTCATGCCCGGTGAACTTTTGTATTGGGAAAGTCATGCCCGGTGATCTTTTGTACTGGGAAAGTCAAGCCCGGTGAACTTTTGTACTGGGAAAGTCATGCCCGGTGAACTTTTGTATTGGGAAAGTCATGCCCGGTGAACTTTTGTATTGGGAAAGTCATGCCCGGTGAACTTTTGTATTGGGAAAGTCATGCCCGGTCAACTTTTGTATTGGAAAGTCATGCCCGGTGAACTTTTGTATTGGGAATGTCATGCCCGGTGAACTTTTGTACTGGGAAAGTCATGCCCGGTCAACTTTTGTACTGGGAAAGTCAGGCCCGGTGAAAGTCATGCCCGGTGAACTTTTGTATTGGGAAAGTCATGCCCGGTGAACTTTTGTACTGGGAAAGTCATGCCCGGTGAACTTTTGTACTGGGAAAGCCATGCCCGGTGAACTTTTGTATTGGGAAAGTCATGCCCGGTGAACTTTTGTATTGGGAAAGTCATGCCCGGTGAACTTTTGTATTGGGAAAGTCATGCCCGGTCAACTTTTGTATTGGGAAAGTCATGCCCGGTGAACTTTTGTATTGGGAAAGTCGTGCCCGGTGAACTTTTGTATGGGAAAAGTCATGCCCGGTGAACTTTTGTATGGGAAAAGTCATGCCCGGTGAACTTTTGTATTGGAAAGTCATGCCCGGTCAACTTTTGTATTGGGAAAGTCATGCCCGGTCAACTTTTGTATTGGGAAAGTCATGCCCGGTGATCTTTTGTACTGGGAAAGTCATGCCCGGTGAACTTTTGTATTGGGAAAGTCATGCCCGGTGAACTTTTGTATTGGGAAAGTCATGCCCGGTGATCTTTTGTACTGGGAAAGTCATGCCCGGTGAACTTTTGTATGGGAAAAAGTCATGCCCGGTGAAATTTTGTATGGGAAAAGTCATGCCCGGTGAACTTTTGTATTGGGAAAGTCATGCCCGGTGAACTTTTGTATGGGAAAAGTCATGCCCGGTGATCTTTTGTACTGGGAAAGTCATGCCCGGTCAACTTTTGTATTGGGAAAGTCATGCCCGGTGATCTTTTGTACTGGGAAAGTCATGCCCGGTGAACTTTTGTACTGGGAAAGTCATGTTGTATTGGGAAAGTCATGCCCGGTGAACTTTTGTATTGGGAAAGTCATGCCCGGTCAACTTTTGTATTGGGAAAGTCATGCCCGGTCAACTTATGTATTGGGAAAGTCATGCCCTGTGATCTTTTGTATTGGGAAAGTCATGCCCGGTGAACTTTTGTATTGGGAAAGTCATGCCCGGTGAACTTTTGTATTGGGAAAGTCATGCCCGGTCAACTTTTGTATTGGGAAAGTCATGCCCGGTCAACTTTTGTACTGGGAAAGTCATGCCCGGTGAACTTTTGTATTGGGAAAGTCATGCCCGGTCAACTTTTGTATTGGGAAAGTCATGCCCGGTGATCTTTTGTATTGGGAAAGTCATGCCCGGTGAACTTTTGTATTGGGAAAGTCATGCCCGGTCAACTTTTGTATTGGGAAAGTCATGCCCGGTCAACTTTTGTATTGGGAAAGTCATGCCCGGTGAACCTCCACCATAGTATGGAGGGTATATTAAGTTTGTCATTCCGTTTGTAAGGATTTTAGGATTGTAGCCACAATTTTTAACCGAACTATCTGCAATTTGACATTTGAGGTTCTCAGCGGTCATAAAACATCTCCACGAAACATCGTCAACATAGGTCCATGTTTTGGTATAGCCCCCATATATCGGTACATCCCGATTTTCGGTATTTTGAGGATTTTAGCCACAATTTTTAACCGAACTATCTGCAATTTGACATTTGAGGTTCTCAGTGGTCATAAAACATCTCCAAGAAACATTATCAACAAAGGTCCATGTTTTGGTATAGCCCCATATGTCGGTACATTCCGATTTTTGGTATTTTGAGAATTTTACCTACAATTTTTAACCAAACTAGCTGTAATTTGCCATTTGAGGTTCTCAGTGGTGATGAAATATCTCCACCCAACATCGTCAACATAGGTCCATGTTTTGGTATAGCCCTCATATAACATTACCTCCCGATTTTCGGTATTTTGAGAATTTTAGCCACAATTTGTAACTGAGCTATCTGCAATTTGACATTTTAGGTTCTCAGTAGTCATGAGACATCTCCACCAAATATCGTCAACATAGGTCCATGTTTTGTTATGGCCCCCTTATAACCGTACCTCCCGATTTTCGGTATTTTGAGAATTTTAGCCACAATTTGTAACCGAACTATCTGCAGTTTGACATTTGAGGTTCTCAGTGGTCATGAAACATCTACACTAAACATCGTCAACATAGGCCCATGTTTTGGTATACCCCCTTATAACCGTACCTCCCGGTTTTCGGTATTTTCAGAATTTTAGCCACAATTTTTAACCGAAATAGCTGTAATTTGCCATTTGAGGTTCTCAGTGGTCATGAAACATCTCCACCAAACATCGTCAACATAGGTCCGTGTTTTGGTATAGCCCCCATATAACGGTACCTCCCGATTTTCGGTATTTGAGAATTTTAGCTACAGTTTTTAACCGAAATAGCTGTAATTTGACATTTGAAGTTCTCAGTGGTCATAAAACATCTCTAACGAAACATCGTCCACATAGGTCCATGTTTTGGTATAGCCCCCATATAACGGGATCTCCCGATTTTCGGTATTTTGAGAATTTCAGCTGCAATTTTTAACCGAACTAGCTGTAATGATCGGTATTTTGAGAACTTTAGCTACAATTTTGTCTATTTAAAAGAAATCGTTAATATAGGTCCATGTTTTGGTATATCCCCCCATATAACTGTATCTCCCGATTTTTGGGAATTTTCAGTGGTCACGAAATTTCTTCACTAAAATTCGTCAACATGTGTCCATTTTTGAGGGTCTACATTGTTTTGATGAAACTATCCTCAATTTGACTCTTGAAGTTCCCTGCAGCTATAAAACTTTTCCGCCAAAAAATTTAAAGATAGGTTGACTCTCTGAACACATTTTTATACCCTATACCACAATGTGGAAAAGGGTATTATAAGTTTGTTTTGGTAAAAATTCATGTAACACCGCGAAATATTCGTCGGAGACCCCCAATGTGGTATACCAATCTTCATATCTCGACGAGATAAAGCGCTTTTGAGAAGTGTGTCCGTCCGTCCGTCTGTCCATTATAAATTGTAAACACGCTCCAGGCCGCAATTATGGACCGATCATCACGAAATTTTGTATGGAGGTCGGGTTCAGATCAGAATAGATCCCTATTCTTATTGGTGATGATCGTGAAATATTTAGCAGGTGAAATGGACCAAAAACATAATATTTATCCATTTTTCTATCGGCTCTGTAGGTCTCTATAATAGTCCGATCAACGCGTAATTTTAAATAAGGTAAGGGTATATCACAAACGAGAAGCTTGCAATTTGAAATGGCGATCGGATAATATTTAGAGGGTTAAATGGACCAAAACTTTTGTGTGAAAATTGTGAAAATTTTTAATATACAGCTTATATCTTAATTCCTGGAAGTGACATTCCGGACAAGTGAGATATACTTGAAAGTGGAACGCTTGACGTTTCAATTGATGCCAATTATGTTGGTGTGCATGATCAGATAACAGAGTTACAGCCTAATATATTTCTTTATTTGTTTGAAGTGTAATAATAAACTCGATAGAAGTCACAATTATACATCAATAGTCACGAAATTTTGCACCGGGTAAGAGTATAGGTCGAAAAAGATGCCTACAATTTTGAATGATGATCTGATATTCTTTAGCGGGTGAAATGGACCATTACTTTTGTATGAAATGTATAAAAATTTTATTTTGGGTCGATATTTTAATTCCTGGGGAAAAAAACTACTGACCTTTCTTCTGATGTAAATTGCAATGAAGTGATTGCTAGATAACGGGCCTACTGCCTAATATATAATGGGTTCTGTGTAGAGAACCACATTTTTATCCCATGCTACATATTGTCTCTCCAAAAGTTTATGTAACACCACGAAATATTCGTCCTAGACCCCTTATTTGGTATACCAAAATTCATATCTCGACGAGATAAAGCGATTTAGCGATGTGTGTCCGTCCATTAAAAATTGGACGCAATTATTGACCGACGCAATTATTGACCGACTGTAACGATTTTTTTAAGGAGGTTGGGTTCGGGCCAGAATAGAAATGATTAGTTTTTGCTGATGATCGTGAAATGTTCAGGGAGTGAAATGGACCAAAAACAAAATTTTAACCAATTATGTAGCGGCTCTGTAGGTCAAAATAATAACCCGCAAAATTTTAAACAAAGTTTGAGTTTATGATGAAGAAGAAGCGTACAAACCAACGTGAAGATCAGAAAATACTTAGCGGGTTAAATGGACTGAAACTTTTGTGTGAAATTGGTAAAAATTTCAATAACGTAGCGGTTAACGGAAGTAGTAGTACTACATAAGTGGGTTTCATTATATTTTAGTTTGTGTGAACTAAATTTTCCTTTCCTGCTACAAAAATGTCTTTGTCATACTAGATAACTTTTTGGTTTTGGTCATAAGTATTATACATTACATATCTGATATTTGATAATTAAATTTTCACAATAATTGAAAAGAAGTTCCGTGGAGAGCGATTGTCCAGGGATAGTGGTATAGGGTATCCCATGGTCGGCTCCGTCCGACTATTGACTTTTCTTACTTGTTTTAGATTAGATTAGATAACACTGCGCATTCAAATGGAGGTGAAAGTCTGGGGCACGGAAAAGTCCTCTTGGGGAAGAAAGGCCTTGGTGAGTATATTATGAACCCCGAAGGACAGATCCGCCGTGAGTCGAATTTCCGCGTTATGACGCGATGAAATGTTTGTTAGAGACCCTGTGGGCCATCACGAATTAGCGTTTTATCTTTGTTTACTGGTGCTTAAGTGCTCTACAAAAACAACAAACAAAGATATAATGCTAATTCATGATGGCTTATAGGGTCTCTTGCAAAAACTTCATAACGCGGAAGTTCGACTCACGGCGCATCTGTCCTTCGGGGTTTTTAATATACACACACCAAGGGCTTTCATCTCCAAAAGGAATTATCTCTGTCCCAACATTTGTGTTCACAGTGTAATTTAAGCAATAGTGGGAGGCAGTAGTAGTCTATCCATTGTCGAAAAGTTGTTTCACCTAAAATTGTTAAAGGACCCTAATTATTCCATTTTAATTAAGACTATTTTATGGTGGAGGGTATAAAAAGTTCGGCCCGGCCGAACTTAACGACTTTTAACTTGTTTTTTATAAAGTGTCGATGAAACTTAGTTATGCCATCCTTCCAGACATAATAAAAACAAGTAAAAAAGCATTAAGTTCGGCCGGGCCGAACTTTTCATACCCTCCACCATAAAATATTCTGAACTAAAATGGAATAATTACTTTTCATTCCTGTCCCCAACTTTAAGTGGGTACGTTAAAATGTCACATAATGTTTATGTACATTTATGCTTCATTCGAGAGGCCTTTTTTTATGGTACCTATATCTAACTATGTATGTTGACAATTTTTGGTGGGCTAGAAATTGGGAGGTACTGTTATATAGAAGTTATAATAAAACATGGACCTATGTTGACAGTTTTTGATGGGAGCCTTTAATGTCAAATAACTCCTAATTCGGTTAAAAAATTTAGCTAGAATCTTCAAAATATCGAAAATCGGTACATAACGTGGGAACTTCAAATTTCATTAACAGCTAGTTCGGAGGTATCTGGGCTATACGAAAATATGAACTTAAATGAACCGTTATATGGGGGCTATACCAAAACGTGGACCTATGTCCACAAGTTTTGTCATATAAGTTTATTGACATTTAAGAACTTTAAATGTCAAATTATAGCTACATCGGTCTGAAAATGTAGCTAAAAACGTCAAAATACCGCAAATCGGAGGGTACCGTTATATGGGGGCTATACCAAAACGTGGACCTATGTCCACAACTTTTGTTATATAAGTTTATTGACACTCAAGAACCCTAAATGTCAAATTATAGCTATATCGGTCTGAAAATGTAGCTAAAAACATCAAAACACCGTAAATCGGGGGGGCACCGTTATATGGGGGCTATACCAAAACGGGGACCTCTGTCCACAACTTTTGTTATATAAGTTTATTGACACTTAAGAACCCTAAATGTTAAATTATAGCTACATCGGTCTGAAAATGTAGCTAAAAACGTCAAAATACCGCAAATCGGGGGGTACCGTTATATGGGGGCTATACCAAAACGTGGACCTATGTCCACAAGTTTTGTTATATATGTTTACTGACACTTAAGAACCCTAAATGTCAAATTATAGCCAAATCGGTCTGAAAATGTAGCTGAAAACGTCAAAATACCGTAAATCGGGGGGTACCGTTATATGGAGGCTATACCAAAACGTGGACCGATATATCCCATCTTCGAACTTGATCTTCCGACGGCTAAAAAAATGGTATTCCCCAATTTTCAGCGAAATCGGTCAACAAATGCGGCCTGTATGTTGCGAACGGACGGACGGACATGCATAAATCGACTCAGAAAGTGATTCTATGTATATCCCTAGAAGAAACTATGGGTCTATCTCGCTTCCTTTTGTATGTTACATACAAATGCACTAACACGTAATACCCCTTACCACATAGTGGTGTAGGGTATAAAAACTAGCAAAAACTACTTGTAATGCCATCACAAACAAGGTCTAGCCACCTAAAATTTTGCCGTTTATCATAAACAAAAAGGGCCCATTATTCGTTGTGCAATTAAAGTTTTACTTTATGAGATTTTTTTGTGAAAATATTATTTTTTGCTTAACCACTTGACTTGGTTTTAGGTTACGTCCATTCAATGTACAGACCGCTTAAGCCCCAAAACAAAAACACTGATGTTTTTAGCACTAGCTATTTCAAGCCATATCTATATGGTAATATTCAAAAAAGTTTTGCAATCGTTGAAGTTGAGGTTTACCATTTAATAAGTCGCGAACTGTTAATATCTATATATATAAAATTGAAATTTGTTTGTCTGTCTGTTTGTTTGTTTGTTTGTGCCTTATAGACTCGAAAACCGCTGAACAGATCATACTGAAATGTTAAGGGTACATTGCTACATGGCCTGGAATGAAAATAGGCTATATCATTTTTTGAAATTTCGCGTTGATGTGGAGATATAGCATCAAAACCGGAGGTACCTCCAAAAAATTTAGATTTTGTATGCAAATATCTTTAGAACTATTACAGATACAATCTCCAAATTTTCTATGTGTGACGGAATGTGGTGTACAAATAAATTTACTAAATTTTATTCAAATCGGTTCAGATTTGGATATAGCTCCCACATACATATGTTTTCAGCCGATTTCCTTATTTTATGTACCAAACATGCTATTTATGTCCAATTTCAATGAAATTTGGAATGTGTGGCGGAATTTGTTTTAGAAATAAATGTGCCAAATTATATCGAGTTTGGTTCAGATTTGGATATAACTCCATCTACATATATTTTCGGCCGATTTCCTTATTTTATGCACCAAACACGATATATATGTCCAATTTCGCTGAAATTTAGAATGTGTGATGGATATTGGCCTAGAAATATATGTGCAAATTTATTCTGAAATCGGTTCAGATTTAGATATAGCTCCTATATATATTTTTTGCCGATTTCATGTATTTGATGCACCAAACACACTATATATGTCCAAATTCACTGAAATTTGGAATGTGTTACAGAACTTGGTCTAGAAATAAATGTGCCAAATTATATTGAAATCGGTTCAGATTTGGATATAGCTCTCATATATACTTTCGGCAGATTTTCCGCATTTGATGCACCAAACACGCTATATGTGTCCAATTTCGCTGAAATTTGGAATGTGTAACGGAATTTGGTCTAGACATAAATGTGCCGAATTATATCGAAATCGGTTCAGATTTGGATATAGCTCCAATATATATTTTCGACCGATTTTCCACATTTGATGCACCAAACATGATATATATGTCCAATTTTGCTGAAATTTGGAGGGTCTGACGGAATTTGTTTTAGAAATAAACGTGCTAAATTATATCGAGATCGGTTCAGGTTTGGATATAGCTCCCATATACCTACATTTTCGGCCGATTTCTTTATTTTATGCACCAAACACGCTATATTTGTCTAACTTCGCTGAAATTTAGAATGTGTGATGGATATTGGCCTAGAAATATATGTGCCAATTTATATAGAAATCGGTTCGGATTTGGATATAGCTCCTATATATATTTTCTACCGATTTCATGTGTTTGAGGCACCAAACCACCTATTTATATCCAATTTCAATAAAATTTGGAACGTGTGACTGAACTTGGTCTAGAAATACATTTGCCAAATTATATCGAAATCGGTTCATATTTGGATGTAGCTCCCATATATATTTTCGGCCGATTTTCCGCATTTGATGCACCAAACACGCTATATATTTCCAATTTCGCTGAAATTTGGAATGTGTTACAGAACTTGGTCTAGAAATAAACGTGCCAAATTATATCGAAATCGGTTCAGATTTGGATATAGCTCCCATATATATTTTCGCCCGATTTTCCGCATTTGATGCACCAAACCCGCTATATATTTCCAATTTCGCTGAAATTTGGAATGTGTTACAGAACTTGATCTAGAAATAAACGTGCCAAATTATATCGAAATCGGTTCAGATTTGGATATAGCTCCCATATATATTATCGGGTGATTTTCCACATTTGATGCACCAAACACGCTATATATGTCCAAATTCGCTGAAATTTGGAATGTGTTACAGAACTTGGTCTAGAAATAAATGTGCCAAATTATATCGAAATCGGTTCAGATATGGATATAGCTTCCATATATATTTTCTGCCGATTTTCCACATTTGATGCACCAAACACCCTATATATGTCCAATTTCGCTGAAATTTGGAATGTGTGTTTAGAACTTGATCTAGAAATAAACGTGCCAAATTATATCGAAATCGGTTCAGATTTGGATATAGCTCCCATATATATTATCGGGTGATTTTCCACATTTGATGCACCAAACACGCTATATATGTCCAAATTCGCTGAAATTTGGAATGTGTTACAGAACTTGGTCTAGAAATAAATGTGCCAAATTATATCGAAATCGGTTCAGATTTGGATATAGCTCCTTTATATATTTTCGGCAGATTTCCTGTATTTTATGCAAAAAACTCGCTATTTATGTCCAATTTCGCTGAAATTTGGAATGCGTAACGGGGTTTGGTCTAGACATAAATGTGTCAAATTATATCGAGATCGGTTCAGATTTGAATATAGCTCCCATATATATTATCGGCCGAGTTCCTTTATTTTATGCACCAAACACGCTATTATGTCCAATTTCGTTGAAATTTGGAATATGTGACGGATATTGGCCTAGAAATAGATGTTCCAAATTATATCGAAATCGGTTCAGATTTGGATATAGCGCTCATATGTATTTTCGTCCGATTTGATGAACTTAATGCACTAAAAACGCTGTTAATGTACGATTTCAATGACATTTGGAATTTATGACGAATATTGGCCTGGAAATAGATGTTCTAAATTATATCGAAATCGGTTCAGATTTGGATATAGCGCACATATATATTTTGTGCCGATTTCAGTTATTTGATGCACCAATCACGCTGTATATGTCCGATTTCAATGACATTCGTAATGTGCGACGGAATTTGGCCTAGAAATAATTGTGCCAAAATATTTCGAAATCGGTTCAGATTTAGATATAGCTCCCATGTATATTTTCGGCCGATTTCATGTATTTGATTTGATATATACGTCCCATTTCAATGAAATTTGTATCATTATTGACATATCTATATCAATATTGGAGTAAAAATTATCAATAACAGAAGCAGTTATCCTAAGAGTAATTTAAGATGTCCCAATAGGCTGAATAAATTACAAGTATCCTCAAACTTAAGGTACTCAATTTTAGTGTTGTTCCTAATTTAATTATCTTCTTTAAAGGAGAGAGTGGACTCAGGAGTGTTAGAGTATATAAAATTTGTAAATGTGACCTACGTAGGACTCATTCCTTTATTTTTCACTTAGTCGGGGTAGCGAAGCGCACCGGGTTAAGCTAGTATTTTATAAAATATGAATATATTTATATTAATTGAAGTGTTTTAGCCACGATCTCATAATATGGACCATAACAAATAATTTTCGTGGAAGCAGCGTTGGTGGTAATATTTAAAAATAGGTAAAAATGTGTTGAAGTTTACAAGTTTTTTTGTGTTCTTTCTTGATTTCTGGTCAAACCACGGAAAATTCAGACATAAGCTCAAAGAAAGAATTGAAGAATACCCCTTGGGTATACGTATATAACGTATGACTTTTCGATATATACACTGCATCCCCCCAAAATCGATGCTGACATTTTGAAGTTTTGAAAACTGGGTTGTTCGAATTTTTCTTATAAATAGTGGGTGCAACTAGATAATAATCCAAACTAGTTTATAGGATTGTAGAACTCGCGATTCCACGTTGTTCGATGTATATCTCATAAGTGTGCTCCGTACAGCTTCCTCGTAATAGGAGTCCAAAGGCGAAAATTTGGTGCGTAAATTTTCTGAAAAAACCTATTTTTTGGCTTTAAAATTTACAACTGTCGTACAGGTACCCCTGAACCCCGCGTGATTTTAGTTTTTTTACGTGCCGGATCTAATGAGCTCTTCCGCGGTCGAATCCATCCACTAAAACGCCGGATATAGATACCTTGAAAGTAGGAAAATCTGCAAAAATTTATTTTGACAATTCCGCGAATTGAACCGCGATTTTCTTTGATTATTTTTACATAAATGTAATCCTTTATACGCGATTATAATATTTGCCAAAAAGGTGTGTCACAAATTACAAAGATTCAGGAGTAATATCCCTATTTATCCCAAAATAGAATGCGGTGGCACATCCACAGTTCTTGACGAATCTGTCTAAAATAATTTATATTGACGTATTTTTAATAGGGGGCCATTGAAATCGGATGCACCTTATAATCATATGCACATCGCGTATTTTTTGCCCACTTGAAGGTTTTTTGAATAGTAAGATGCAACTGATGGCACACTTTGGCCGCTGAATGAAACATGGGAAAATCCATGCATATTGATAGACATGGACTCCCTGTATACGAAAAGCACATGCACCTCAACCGATTTAAACCAATTCGCGAATTATTCGGTTTTTAACTTCTATGTTTTTTTTTTGATTGTAATTTCAATATTACTCTCTACTTCTTATTTCTATTGCTTATCACAGAAAGCAAATATACTTTCACGATGACTTATTACTTTTCTCGTAGAAGTTTAAGCAAAATACTTCAGGATTTGGATCGAAATTTAGCGAAATAATAGAATAACTCCCAACATTTATTTTTCAAATTTTTCGTATTTTACCAAAACTATATTTTTGAAATAATTTCCAACAATAAGTTTCCGTTCTTTGTTGTTGCTGTAATATGCAAGTTATAAACGCGATCTTTATAATTTTGGTCTCACATTTTTCTACGCGTTGTCTAGATTCTGTACGTATTTTTAAATTATTTTTTAGAGATTTTTTGGACTCTGATTTAGAATAAATAAAATTTATTCCAAGATTTCTTCAATATTTTTTGATTTTCCGCGAAAATAAAAATAAATTTAGCAACTATTTTAGCATCTACGGATAGTTATCAAATGCTGCTAACGATTCATATATACATGTTCATATTACAAGACAATAGGAATTTTTAAATATTTTTTCTTTACAAGAGAGTAAAACCGCATATAACTTTTGAGTGCAGCATCCAATTTTGTGAACGCGAACAGATTTGAAACCACGATTTTTTTCGTAACCCATGTACCAAAAATGGCGGATGTGCTCGCCAAAAATGTTTTTAATTTTTGTTCTATGTAATTGTAAAGGAAATTTGAAATTTACCATATATATAAAATAGAAAAATGTTTGTACGTTTGTTTGTTTGTTTGTTTGTTTGAAATTTATAGACTCAGAAACCGCTGAACCGATCTTGCTGAAATTTTCAGGGTATATTACTACATCGCCTAAAAGTAACATAGGCTATAAAAAGTTTCGAAATTCCGCTCTGATCCGGAGATATAGCATCAGAATCGGAGGTACCTCCAAAAAATTTAAACTTTGTATGCAAATATCTATAGAACGGTTACAGATACAGACTCCAAATTTGAAATGTGTGATGGATTTTAGCCTAAAAACAAATGTGCCAAAATATATCGAAATCGGTCCAGATTTGGATATAGCTCCCATATATATTTTCGTCCGATTTCAAGTATTTGATGTACCAAACACGCTATATATGTCCGATTTCCATGAAATTTGGAATGTGTGACGGAACGTGGCTTATAACAAAATGTGCCAAACTATTTCGAAATCGGTTCAGATTTGGATATAGATCCCATATATATTTTCGGCCGATTTCATGTATTTGATGCACCCAACCCACTATATATGTCCAATTTCAATGAAATTTGGAATGTGAAATTTTTTGCAGAAATGAGCATGCCAAATTATCTTGAAATCGGTTCAGATTTGGATATAGCTCCTATATATTTTCGGCCGATTTCATGTATTTGATGCACCCAACCCACTATGTATGTGCAATTTCAATGAAATTTGGAATGTGTGACTAAATTTGTTGTAGAAATGAGTATGCCGAATTATATTGAAATCGATTCAGATTTGGATATAGCTCCTATATATATTTTCGGCCGATTTCATGTATTTGATGCACCCAACCCACTATGTATGTCCAATTTCAATGAAATTTGGAATGTGTGACTAAATTTGTTGTAGAAATGAGTATGCCGAATTATATTGAAATCGGTTCAGATTTGGATATAGCTCCTATATATATTTTCGGCCGATTTCATGTATTTGATGCACCCAACCCACTATATATGTCCAATTTCAATGAAATTTGGAATGTGAAATTTTTTGCAGAAATGAGCATGCCAAATTATCTTGAAATCGGTTCAGATTTGGATATAGCTCCTATATATTTTCGGCCGATTTCATGTATTTGATGCACCCAACCCACTATGTATGTCCAATTTCAATGAAATTTGGAATGTGTCACTAAATTTGTTGTAGAAATGAGTATGCCAAATTATGTTGAAATCGGTTCAGATTTGGATATAGCTCCTATATATATTTTTGGCCGATTTCATGAATTTGATGCACCCAACCCACTATGTATGTCCAATTTCAATGAAATTTGGAATGTGTAACTAAATTTGTTTTAGAAATGAGTATGCAAAATTATATTGAAATCGATTCAGATTTGGATATAGCTCCTATATATATTTTCGGCCGATTTCATGTATTTGATGCCCCAAACACGCTATGTATGTCCAATGTGTAACTAAATTTGGTGTAGAAATAAGTATTGAAATCGGTGTTGATTTGGCTATAGCTCCCATATTTATTTCAATGAAATTTGTGCGGTATCTACAAGTATATGAGGAAAAGTCAAAATTTTTTAGTTTCCATGAAGCCAAGGTTTGCACTATTATAATACGCGAACTATTGTAGTTTGCCAGTAACTATGACTATTGCTGGATTAATTTAGATGTTTTTGTACAAAGCTCAAAAATTTAGCAAAAAAAATTAATTTACGTGGTAGTTACGACCGCGTAAAGGAAAAACCATAGGTAAAAACACGTTGAATCTAAACAGGTTTTTTACATTGCTATTCGATTTCTGATTAAACCATTCAAATGACGGACATCTGTCCAAAGTAAAAGTTGGAGAATGCAAAATGAAGATTACACTTCTAATGTATCACTTTCCAAAATTTCCACTGCATCCACCCTTTATGGATGCTGACATTTTGAAGCCGGATTTCAGGTGTTTTTTGTATTTTTTATGTAACTGGGACGCGCATTCGGATATTTCGAAAAACCAATTATAGGACTAAAGAACTCGCGATTTCGCATAATCTGATATGTATATTAAGTATGTAGCCCACACACCAGCAGAGTAATCTACTGCCAAAGGCCAAAATTTAGTGCGATATTTTTTCTAAAAAACTTATTTTTTGAGTACAGTATTTACAATATCGTTTTGAGTGTGCTGGTACCCCGCGATATTTTAGTTTTTCGACGATCCGGATCATATGAATCACAGATCGTAAAAATCCATCTACTAGAACGGCGGAAATGGCTACTGCAAAAATTGAAAAATTTGCAAAAAATGTTTTTCAAAATATCGCTGACTAATTCGCGTTTTATGTCGATCGTTTCCATTTCAATGATGAAAGTGAATCATCACTCGCGTTTGTGCGAAAACAGCGGTTTGAAAAATTTAGTGGCATGGGAGCTGTATCCGATTTATCCAAAAAATACTGTGTGATGCTACATCCACGGTTCTTGATGGATTTTATTGATATATGTTTAGATCGATGTATTTTTTCACGGTTGTTAGTGAAATCGGATGCGCATAAAAAGTGTATGCACTTTGTGCAAAATATAAGCGTAATACAGTTTGTTGCACACTAAACTGCAGACGATGCTACATCTTAGCGGCCAAAGTAAATCCTGGCAAATGTGTACAAATTAAAAGAGAAGAATTCGCTGTATTGGTAAACCGCATGCGCATCAAGTGATTTTGAGGATTTCGCGATTTACACGCATTTCAAAATGAACATTACCCGATACAATTTTATTTCAAGATTATACCCCATTTAAAGGAACCCAACATTTATTTGAAAAATATCCATATCTTCTGCTAGATGTTAGCGTGTTTTCGAGAAGTGATTAGAATAGAGAATGTGATTTATTGCGTGGAATTTAACTAAAATAGAAAAAAAACTCCGACCTATTTTCTTACATTTTGTTCTACTAACTCACAAAATAAATTTTAATAAATATTTTCTCTTACAAAAATTTTATAAATTTCCTCAATATATATTTTGTTTTTTGCTATAATATGCACACCGCTAAACGGATTTGTATAGTTTTGGTTTTATTTGAATCTTCGCGATGTTTAGATTACGCACATATTTTTTATATATTTTTCAGATGCATAAACAGCTTGAATTTTATTAGAAAAAGTTGTAAACTACCAATTGTTTTGAATGCTTTCCTAATTTCCGCGAAAATTTACAACTTTTTCACTAAAGTTATGGGACCTCAGTAACCATATAGTATGTAGGGAGCCCCTAATTAAGAGAGTTTCTCAATATAATGATTAGAGTCTTTTAAAGATTTTTTCTTTTTATCAGAATTGAAACCGCCATAACTTTTGCGCGCAACAACCAAAATTAGTATCTCGAACAGATTTAAGAATGGGATTTTTTTCAAAATGTATGTACCAAAAATCATTAATGTAGCTTAAAAAAAAAATTTAATTTTTTTTTATGGAAAACTAAAAAATTTTGTCTTTTCTTCATATATATAAAGGAGGAAAATGTTTGTACGTTTGTTTGTTTGAAGTTTATGGACTCAAAAACCGCTGAACCGATCTTCCTGAAACTTTCAGAGTATATTACCACATGGCCTGAAAGTGTCACAGGCTATATAAATCTTAAAAATTCCGCCCCGATCTGGAGATATAGCCTCAGGATCGGAAGAACCTCCAAAAACTGTAGACTTTGTATGCTGATATCTAACGAACGATTATCGATACAGTCTTCAAATTTGGTATGTGTGACGGAATTTGGTCTAAAAATAATTTTGCCAAAGTAATTTGAAATCGGCTCAGATTTGGATATATGCATTTGATACATAAAACACGTTTTGTATGCCCAATTCCAATGAAATTTGGAATGTGTGACGGAATTTATTGCAAAAATAAATGTTCCAAACTATTTTGAAATCGGTTCAGATTGGGATATAGCTCCCATATATATTTTCGGCCGATTTCATGTATTCTCTACACCAAACACGCCATGTATGTTCAATTTTGACGAAATTTGGAATCTTTGACGGAATTGATCCTAGAAATTAGTTTGCCAAATTATATTGAAATCGGATCAGATTTGGATATACCTCCAATATATATTTTTGGCCGATTTCATGTATTTTATGCCATAAACACCTTATGTTTGTCCAATTTCAATGAAATTTGAAATATGTGGCGGAAATTGATCTACAAAAAAATTTGTCAAATTATATTGAAATCGGTTCAGATTTACATATAGCTCCCATATATATTTTCGGCCGATTTCATGAATTTGATGCACCAAACACGCTATGTAAGCCCAATTTCAATGAAATTTGGAATATGTGGCGGGAATTGGTCTACAAAACAAATTGGTAAATTATATTGAAAGAATTTCAGTCAATAGAATTTCAGGAAATGCACGAACGTACAAATCCATTGATACTGTGGCAACTGAAGACGACGCGGTTAACTATCCAGTTGAATTCCTAAGTTCGTTGGATCTTCAGGCTTTCCACCACATAATTTAGTGGCAAAAGTTGGTGTTCCTATTATTTTATTAAGAAACACAGACCCACCTCGCCTTTGCAATGGTACAAGGTTAACAGTAAAAAAACTACATAACTATTTAATTGAGGCAACGATTATTACTGGGAAGTATATAGGTTCAGATGTACTTCTACCTCGAATCCCTCTAATAGCAACAGAAACATCATTCAATTTTAAAAGATTGCAGTTTCCTGTACGTTTGGCATTTGCAATGACTATAAATTAATCCCAAGGACAGACTCTTTGTGTATGCGGCCTAAATTTAGCATGTTCTTGCTTTTCTCATGGTCAGTTCTACGTTGCATGTTCACGTGTTGGTAGACCGGCCGATTTGTTTGTTTACGCTACTGAAGGAAAAACAAAAAACATTGTATATCCTAAAGCATTACAATAAATACTTTACTTTAAATTTTTGAATTTGATTTCTTTCTGATTTCAAAAAATCCGTAAAATTTCAAATGCATATCAATCTAAAGGGGTAGCGAAGCGCACCGGGTTCAGCTAGTGTTTTAATAAAAAATACTGGAAGAAGAAACCCCACAATTTGCTTTAAGCTATTTACGTTAAATATACAGCAGCGCATCGTCAGCAGTAGGAACTATTTACAAAAAACGTTGTTTTCCACTAAGTGTTTTATGCAAATGATTGCATGTATTCAGCCAGACCTAAATATGAATTTGTTATATGGTTCGGCTGCATTTAATAGCCTTAGGTTTGAAGTCTAAAAAAATATGATTTTTTAATAATTGAAAGTATCATGTTTACATACTTTAAATTTCGACGTGTAAGTGTGTGACATAGTGAAGGAGAGGTTTCACAAAACGTTAGTCCTAACTGATCTTAACATAAAAATCCTGAACGTATCTTGGTCTTAAGTCCATTTGATACTACGCAACTTTTCTGAGGGATCACCTGTTGAGTTAATTTCAACACCCACAAAAGAAAGTAGATTAACATTGTTTGAATTGTACGTTCCGACGGAGATGAATATTATCCTGATCTGTATATACGTCAAGTATAAACGTGATATCTTGGTAGCTGAACACGTCTTGCTTTTTTAACGATCGCACAACGAATGGCATCTCTTTATTTTCTCTACATAAACTTAGCCTAGCGTACATTAAAAAATGTATGTCCTTAAAATTTTAGTAATCATAATTTTCCACGTCTATAATCTCCTTTCGCCAACTTACGAGCACACCTTACCTAGCACTAAAATTCTCATTAAATCCTTGTCACATGGTATACGCTTGCATTCTATACTCTATATTGTCATGACATCGAAATCTCACCAAATTAATGACAAGAAAATATTCTCAATCACGCACAGCGACATTTCCGCTAGTGATTATTTCTTGACGACGGCAGTGTTGATGAAGAATGACATGTCACATGCTTTAATAACAACCTTCAACCAACAATTTTTTACTACTATCGCTGCTATTGACGTTGACATAAAAGTGATTGCTATTTCTTATACGCTTTCAAAAACTTCCTGCTAACGATTTTCGAGAGAATTAAAAAAAAAAAAACGAAAGAAGAAGGATATCTTCACGTTAGGCAGTTTTCTTTTGTTCCAAAAAAAAATGAATAGCAAGAAAAAATTTTCATAACAAAACTAATCAAAACAAGTGAGCAAAGGCTATAGTCGGGACGGGGCCGACCATGTGATACTCTACACCACAACTCCTGTGCATAAGCTTTTCATAAGCTGTAGCGTGATTACAAAAAATGGAAACATTGGATATATTATATCTTTATATATAAAACTCAATTGTCGTTTGTTGGTAATTGAATCAGTTGAAAACGGCTGGAGCGATTTGGATAATTTTTTGTGGAAATGTTAGTCATAGTCCAGTTTAGGTTTTTATGCAAAGAAAAATTGGCCACGCCCACTTTTCCGCCCACTTTTATAAATATGTTATATCTACGAAACTACTCAACAGATTTTCCTGAAATTTTCAGGGAACGTAGAGTGATGGCCCCTGGTTGAAATAGGCTACATATTTGGTTGAATTTCGGATCGGGCGGGGTACCTCCCCTATGCCCTATGTTTGTAAAAATGCAATATTTGCAACAATTACAAATGTATCGCTTTGAAAATCAATTTCCGAGTCAATGGCGATTGTGTCTCCGACCTTACGTGCTTATTTGGGACATTAAGACTGGACAACGCCCACTTTTTTAAATATGTTATATCTACGAAACTACTGAATCGATTTTCCTGAAACTTTCAGCGAATGTACAGGGTTGGTCCCCGATAAAAATAGGCTACACATTTTTGGACTTTCGGATCGGGCGGGTACCTCCCCTATGCCCTATTTTTGTAAAAATGCAATATTTGCAACAAATACGAATGTATCGGTTTCGGAATTTATTTGCGAGTCAATGGCGATTGTGTCTCCAACCTTACGTACTTAGTTTGTGACTTAAGATCCGACCACGCTCACTTTCTCATTAGGTTATATCTACAAAACTACTGTAGGGATTTTCAAGGAAATCGCGATTTGCCTAAACTTTTAAATCTTTAAAAATAAAAATCAAATGTCGTTCGTTGGTCATGGCATCAGTTGAGAACGGCTGGACCGATTTCGATAATTTTTTCTGTAAAATGTGCGCTATAACCCGATTTGGGTTTTTCTGCAAATTTACGACCACTTTTTTCAATTTTCAATTTTTATCATTCTACAAGAACTACTGAACCGATTTTCCTGAAATTGCCAGGAAATGTACAAGGATGGCCCCCTCTTAAAATAGGCTACAAATTCAGTTGTATTTGAGAGGGGCGGGGTACTCCCCCTATACCCTACTTTTCTAAAAATGTTATATTTACAATAATTACGAATGTATCTAATCGGAAGACCTTACCCACTTTTTTAGAATCTAATGACTTGACCACACCCACTTTTTAAAATATGTTACATATACAAAACTACTGAAGCGATTTTCCTGAAAATGTCAGGGAATGTACGGGCATATTTTCTTGAATTTTGAATTGGGCATATTTAAAAAAAACGCCTTACCTTTATGAATAAAAATCAAATGCAGTCATAACCAAACTTAGGTTTTTTGGAAAGAAAAGTTTACCACGCCTACCGAAAACAGGTTACATATTTTATTGAATTCCAGAGGGAGCGGTGTACCTCCCCTATGCGATATTTTTAAAAAACGTTATATTTGCAAAAATTATGCATGTATCGGATTAAATTTTACGGATTAATCTACAATCTAGGTACTTCTTTAGGGCCTATAGGCCCGAACACGCCTGTTATTTTAATATGTCATAACTGAAGGGATTTCCACAAAATTTGCGACAAAAGCTCAATGTTTGCCGTTGTTATGTATATGTTATGAATTTCGGAAGAGGTGGGGTACCTTCCCCATGCCTTTCTGTTAAACGCTACACATATAAGCCAAACGTATGATTATATCGGTTTCAGCATACATTTTGGTAGGCAATGAAGTTGTGTGCACCCTAGGTACATATTTGGAGCCAAAATACCGGACCAGGCCTACTTTTTTTAATATGTTATATCTTGAAAACTGATGATCACGCCCACTCTTTTCAAAACATTATTTTTCCAAAACTACTGAACCTAATATTCAGAAAATGTTCAGGAATGTCCCGTGGTCCAAAATGCTATATATTTGTAGACGAAGAAAGGCTACAGACAAAAAAATCCTTCTCGGTTTGACAATGGGGCGAAGAAGTGAGGTAGAAAATACCTATTTTTGAATTGTCAAGCATAAAGTCGATAAAAAGTTGTCATTAAAACTCATTACGACGGGCCAGCAACGCGTACCGGGGTCCGCTAGTTTTATAATATATTTTGCGAGATATCGTTGTTTGCCCACTTACGCCAACATACATTGCGTCAATATAAGGGACATCTTTTCTTCTTCCATTGCCGGGCTTTCCTTTTGGAATACTCTTACTAGAAGCGGAAATATTCGCATAAGAAAAAACGTTGACTTTTCTCCACATAAGCTTTTCGCTTATTCCGACTCCTGAATATTATCCGACCATCACCAAAATAAATAGGCTTCTTCCTCTGCGGGACCCGCATAAAATTCCAAAAACTTAGTGACGATCCGATCAAAATTGCGACCTGTAGCGTGAATACAAAAAAAAAAATCGGAAAATGGGATGCATTACCGACTATTGCGATATCTCTGTTGTTTGAGCAGCTACTACAAACTACTTTACACCATAATAAAGGTGATATTTTCTACTTTCCTTGCCAGGTTTTGCTTTTCATACACCTCTTAAAGAAACAGAGATATTGGCTTTGAAATAAAACGTTGACCATTCTCCAAATAAGTTTTTGCCCATTCCGCCCCCTGAATATTATCCGACCATCATTAAAATCAGTAGGCTTCTTCCTCTGTGGGTCCCCCATTAACCCCCAAAATTTCTTGACGATCCGATCAAAATTGCGACCTGTAGCGTGAATACAAAAAAATCGGAAAATGGGATGCATTATCGGCTATTGCCATATCTCTGCTATTTTACCACCTACGACAACCTACTTTACATCGTTGTAAAGGTGATATTTATTACTTCCCTTGCCAGGTTTTGCTTTTGATATACCTCTTAAAGAAACAGAGATATTGGCTTTGAAATAAAATGTTGACTTTTCTCTAAATAAGTTTTTTGCCCATTCCGACCCATAAATATTATCCGACCATCACCAAAATCAATAGGCTTCTTTCTCTGTGAGACCCCCATTGACCCCCAAAATGTCATGACGATTCGATCAAAATTGGGACCTGTAGCTTGATTTCCAAAAAAATTGGATAAATGGGATGTATTACCGACTATTGCGATATCTCCGTTATTTGGTTACCTACGCCGACCTTATTTACATCATTGTAAAGACGGGATCTTCTACTTTCATAGTCAGGCTTTGCTTTTGGAAAATTTCCAACCAAAGCTGTGATATTCGTCAATATTTATATTTATATATTAAAATCGCAAAAAAGGAAAATTGGGGTTTTATTTGCTAGTATTGTGATATCTTCGTTGTTTGATCACCTACGAGAACCAACTTTACATCATTGGAAAGGTCATATTTTATTTCATTGCCAGGTTATTATTTCGATGCGTTACAAACTTTTTGGCCAAAACCAACTTATAATACCATCCCCACACAGTGGTGTAGGGTATAATGATTATAAACGTTCATGTATGTCGCACGGAAACCTGTACGAAAGGAAAGCAGTCACTCACTTCCGTCCAAAGATGCGTTCAGGTATTTCGCAAACTATCGTGCGACTGCCGTTACGTATCCTATGCGAAATACTACTAATTTGAATGTACATTTGTACAACTATATTTATAAATGAGAGCCAAATGAGAAATGAAAACAAAATCCACATACATATATGTACATACAAGCATTGAAATATGTGTGATTTGTTTTGTTTGAAAAATAAAATGTGTCTGTATTTTGAATTATTTTATTTTATTGATTTCTTCAAAATAATGACTGAAACCGGCATTAAAACGTGTTTATAAAATTTTTATTTTGTTTCAAGAATGTGTTGCATAAATTTGTTTTAAGATTTTCGGTGTTATTATCGAGTTTACGTTCTACTCGGCAGCTACAAAGCAAGTGAGTGATTTTGACATTCTCTTTCTATAAGAGACAGTCCTTTCGAAATACATAAACCCAAATTTAATGGAAAAGTGTACGGTTACGTGTTATTTCGTATGGCTTGTCGGTCGCATAGATTTTCGTTTCGAAGGCGTTTACATGAACAGAAAATGAAAATGATACATGAACAGGCTGTTTTTGTTCAACATCAATTAAAAATATGAGAAAACTTTAATAACATATTATTGATTAGTTTTATTTCGAATTTGACAATTATTGAAATAATTACTCTATACGGAATATTTTATAGAATAAAAATAGGTAAAAAAACTTTTTAAGTTATGTAGTATGTATCGCTTCAATTTGTTAAAAATGTGATTAAAATGTTCTTACGATGAATACCTAGGCTTGGCACGCAAATTTCACCAGCCTTATTGCTCGTCGTTTGGGGTGGGGTCTTGCCATTATTCATCGATATGTAAGCCGACTGCAAGTTATATTTTTTTTTTATGCGTGCATAATTTTAGAAGATGGAAAAGGAACTGCAGGAAGAATAGCACAAGAGAAAAGAGAGTCTATAGCCCGAAATATAGCCAAAAGTTTTTATCTCACCCAAATCGATCTGACCATGCTAAGATGTTGTCCGCATGGTATGCCCACCCTTCCTGTTCACCATATAAATCCAAAACCATGATAAAAGAAAAATTTCATATGGTAAACCCACATTTTATACCCCTACTTTACCTCTTCGAAACCTTTAAATCAAACCCCTTAGGATTCAATTCAAAACATGATTACAAAATCATAAATTTATTAAGAAAAACAAAATCCATGTTTAAATAAATTCTACAAAATACTAACAATTTCCAATTCATTATAACTTCCAAAAGGAAAAAGAGAATTTAAGAAATAATCTTTATGAAGATAAATGTAAACAAATGTATCATTTGTTTGGTTTGGTATAAATCTATAAATGAGAATTAATGGATATGAAATTTAATCGAATTTAAGCCAAACTAACAATACCTGAACATTATCCAATGCAAATCCGAAGGAATTTTATATCAAAACATATAGCACAGTAGGGTATTTAAAAAAATAATATTTAAAAATTCATTAATAATTAAATAAATTAACGGCAATAATGTGGAAAGTTTTCAGTGAAACATATATTGATATTTAAAATGAATATAATCTGTACGTAATAATTTAAAATTGCATGTACGTGTGTGTGTTCATTTATTTCTATTGCATTTTTGTCTGTTAAAAGAAATCATCAGCTGTTAGGACATTGACCTCTTTAGTTTTTGATCGCTAACACACACACAAACGCTTTGATACTTGCAAATTTTTATAGGTCGAATTTTAGCATATATGGTACATATCATTAATCAAAAATGTACCAAAATTGAATACCAAGTGACGAAACAATAAATATAGGCTGTTGGTAGGATGGATAAAGTAATGAAATTATTAAAAATTTAGAAACAAAATTAATTTAAATGAATTTCAATTTGCACATACATCGAAGCAGTGCTTTTCAAACTGTTGTTCACCAAAGAGCGATTTAACAGAGTGGTTCTGTTATCAACATTGTTACGTCTGTTAACAAAGCACACACAACCATAGACTAATGAAGGTGTAGACGAAGAATTGTTCTCAGCATGTTACTTAGTATGCTCTGTAATAGTTAGATGGCGTTAGTGGTAATTTTTTTTAACATTGAGCTATTACACGACATATTTGAGTGAAAACCACAGCATATCGAGAGCATATTGAGTGGAAGGGCAACATCTATAAAAAATAAACACATTAAAATTCTATATCCATAGATTATTTTGTCTATGGGGCTACTGCACGACATATTTGAGTGACAACTTCAGGATATCGAGAGCATATTTAATGGAAGGGCGCCATCTACAACAAACAAGCACACTACAATTTTCTCTGTCTATACGATTAATTAGTCTATGCACACAACAACATATCCATCCAACCATAGACTAATTAATCGTATAGACAGAGAAAATTGTAGTGTGCTTGTTTGTTGTAGATGGCGCCCTTCCATTAAATATGCTCTCGATATCCTGAAGTTGTCACTCAAATATGTCGTGCAGTAGCCCCATAGACAAAATAATCTATGGATATAGAATTTTAATGTGTTTATTTTTTATAGATGTTGCCCTTCCACTCAATATGCTCTCGATATGCTGTGGTTTTCACTCAAATATGTCGTGTAATAGCTCAATGTTAAAAAAAATTACCACTAACGCCATCTAACTATTACAGAGCATACTAAGTAACATGCTGAGAACAATTCTTCGTCTACACCTTCATTAGTCTATGCTATGCATCCAACCAGTACAGCACTATGTATGATCAGCAGGAAATAAAAGGGAGCAAATACAAACGAGTGAATCCTTTAATTAACCCTTTAAAATTGCTTTAAATAACATAAAGGATTTATTAAAAGGATTTTCAAAAATAATAATTTTAAAAAAATTATGTTCCAAAAAGATAAATTGTGAGAGAGTGAACTAACGGTTCATTCCCAAAAAGGTGACACTCATTTGCATTTGCTCTAAAAAAAATAAATGAGAGTATGACTTACTACTTAAGTTGCTGGAGCTCCCACGACGAAAGGCCTTTCAGAGGGGGTGAGGTTTACCAAATAAAAACCGCAAACTCCAATAAATTCGTGTATTTTGTGATAATATTTGATGACTTGATGATATTTTTGCTGATATTTTCACTGTTTTTGGTTCACTTGGTTACGATTTAAATATTTTTTTATGCTATTTTAATAAAATTTTGAATTTGCATGTATCAATTTGTTAGCAAACAACAACAACACAAAGATAAATTTTCTCTCATTTGCCAATCAAAACTGTTTCACTTTTCATACGTTTCCACACTATTAACTCACAAAAACAACAATTATTATGCAAAATTCAATAATTAATAAACTAAAAAAATAAATTAAAGTTTTCTTTTACTGCCAAAACTATTGTAAAATTCTATAGTGAAATTCACGAATTTTTATCACACTATGGTTCACTTGGAATTCCCGATGACACTTGTTTACAGCACTAGGGGCTCTTCGACACGTTTGCCTTGTTAATAACCCGACGGAACAGAAACAACTGTCTGTTAGAAATCTCCGTCTCTGCTCTCACAGTAACCACCTTTTGGCTGCCAGGTGTTAAATAAAAAGACCAAGGGCAAAGGGGATCCTAGGAACAACGAGAAAAAGAAGTACCAAAGAAACATTAGCTCCATTCTTAAGAGCTCCTAATGAAGAATATCAACCTTACCAGGTGTGCAATTTTTGCAATCAGAACAGAGTATTGCCAGGAAATATAAAAACTCCACCCATCCAAAGAAAATCAAAGACCACCAAAAAACAATTCAGGCTCGAAGCAAAACCAGAGCAATAAATAACTGATGCTTGTAGTTAATTTGTGCATTTAACACAATCATGAAAAAAATGCAATTTCATTTTTAATGCAGCAGAAAATTTAACAGGAGGGAACATCGTTTTTGTCAAGGATAACAAGATCCTTTTCGTAGCAACAGAATCACTCTTAATTTTTTTTAAGGATAACAAATTCCCTTTAAAAATTATTTTTGGCTGCACTGGTATAAATTCGTGGTGTTAACTGTTGGAGGAATGGAACTTAATGACCAATATGTCTGCCTTGCCACTGGCTTTTCTAACCTCGGCTAAATCTAGGGTGCAAATAGCTGAATCACTAATATTACCACAGAATTCCAGAATTCAACATGTCTCCATTCAATGTTACTGCAACATATATTCCTAAATGCATATGTATAGATAATTACTCAAAGAAGAAAATAAGGCCAAAAGAAAGTGTAGAAATATTCACCACTTTCAACAGGGGAAATTTTAGTAATAGATACTATACAAAACACCAACAACCGAATTTGCCGCTAAAGGAAACTCATCCTTGAAACTCGATAATACAATATTTTGAAATGATTTTATGTTTATACATTTTAAAATAGTATAAAACAATAAAAAATATTATTTAAAATAAATAAAAATAATACTGGTAAAATAAAAAAAAATTATCGATCCCACTGGGATTCGAACCCGTGACCCCGAAGTCCCAGTCGCCGGTGCTACCACTAGGCTATCGAAAGCCTGGATTTCGCTTCATCAAAATGAGTACATCAACGGGCAAACAATGTCACTACATGACACTGTAAGGAGGTAATAATGCAGAAACAGAGATCCTAAAATAGAACAAGTTCATCAAAATCCGAGTAATGTTAGTTAACACTCAGAGGTGTCAAACCAATTTTCTTTACGTGCCAGTATAAAAAAATATACTGAAAACAAAGTCAACCTAAATAATTTAGAAATGCATTCTTTTTTTCGGAAAAATCTACATGCCCCGCTATAGTTAAACGGTTTTATGTTAAACATACATTGCAATGTTTAAGATAAATGTACTAAAAACCAAAAAATAATAAAATAGATACAGTCGTGGGAATTATAAACATATGCATAGACTAGACTAAAATAAAACCGTCAATTGCCTACAATCGTTGATTAAAATGTTTGTTTTGTAATTAGGCAGTTGTTCAACCGACAACGATGGACGTGTGATAAGTAGGGCTAGAATGTGGAAACAAGCTAGCAAGCTCGAGTTTTAAGCGAGTTTTAAGGTTTCATAGTGGTGAGCGAGTAGTACTTTGTCGATTAAAGACAAACTACGAGCAGTGAAACGCTTCCTCGCCAGGCATCAGTGTGAATGTCCAACGATAAACTAGTTGAAACATCTCTTTTATTTACATGGAGTGTATAACTATTGGAATTTCCATGAGCAAGAAAATAGTAACTGCCTAACGACGAAATAAACGATTCTTCTATCGCACATTAAGTCGATAATTTGTAGACAATTGACGTGCCCCACGGTTTTATTTTAGTCTAGTCTATGCATATGTTTATAATTCCCACGACTGTATCTATTTTATTATTTTTTGGTTTTTAGTACATTTATCTTAAACATTGCAATGTATGTTTAACATAAAACCGTTTAACTTAAAAAGTTTTTTTTACCTATTTTTATTTTCTAGTTTTTAGTTTTTATTTCGCATTCTGTTTAATTCATTTAGTGCTTCATTATTGCAAGGTTTCTTGCCCGTTAGTTTATTGCAGTCCAACTCCTCTATACGTAGTCCCTGCAAAGATCTTACTCTACTAAGAGCCACGTAGGCTGGACCTTCTACAAACAGTTTCGCACCTAAGTATACGACTGCGTGATCCACAGTGCTGCCCTGCATTTTATGTATTGTAGAAGCCCATGATAGTATTAAAGGCAACATTCTTCTTTCAGCCGTCCCGTAATTGTACTTAGCTAGAAACTGTATGGCTTTCGGGTGTATAAAATGTACTGTATAGTGCACTGTATTCTTCTTGTCAAGCCCTTTTGTTTGATACCCATATTGGAGGGATTGATAAAAAATTTTTGTCAGCCATTTGGTAGCGGCGGCCATCTTAGATTTCAATTTTGCATAGTAAATTGTATTCTACTTGTTGAGACCTTTCATTTGATACCCATGTTGATGGGATTGATAAAACCTATGTTATCCGCCATTTGTAGAGGCCGCCATCTTGGATTTTAATTTTATATAGTACATTGTATTCTACTGGTTGAGCACTTTCATTTGATATCCATATTGATGGGATTGATAAAATCTACGTTATCCGCCATTTTGTAGCGGCCGACATCTTGGATTTCAATTTTTTATAGTATATTGTATTCTGCTTGTTGAGCCCTTTCATTTGATACCCATATTGATGGGATTGATAAAACCTACGTTATCCGCCATTTTGTAGCGGCCGCCATCTTGGATTTCAATTTGTTATAGTATTTTGTATTCTGCTTGTTGAGCACTTTCATTTGATACCCATATTGATGGGATTGATAAAACCTACGTTATCCACCATTTTGTAGCGGCCGCCATCTTGGATTTCAATTTTTATAGTATATTGTATTCTGCTTGTTGAGCCCTTTCATTTGATACCCATATTGATGGGATTGATACAACCTACGTTATTCGCCATCTTGGATTTCAATTTTTATATTATATTGTATTCTGCTTGTTGAGCCCTTTCATTTGATACCCATATTGATGGGATTGATAAAACCTACGTTATCCGCCATTTTATAGCGGCCGCCATCTTGGATTTCAATTTTTTGTAGTATATTGTATTCTGCTTGTTGAGCCCTTTCATTTGATACCCATATTGATGGGATTGATACAACCTACGTTATCCGCCATCTTGGATTTCAATTTTTTATAGTATATTGTATTCTGCTTGTTGAGCCCTTTCATTTGATACCCATATTGATGGGATTGATAAAACCTACGTTATCCGCCGAGTCTTATCGAAACCGTCATGACAGACAGACGTCTAGCGCATCTCGGTGGCGAAATTAAGTTTTTTGCGGAAGTTTTTGTCGTAATAAAAATAATATTACCAAACCATTCATCAAAAAGTGGCTTATAACTATTATATAGTTATAGTTTAGTTAAAAAACTATTTAAAACACCTCATTTAATGAAATGAGTGAGCAAAATGCTCAAAACTCATCTTCAAAAAAAATAAGCAATGATGTAGTCATTGACAGAAAAAGAAAACGAAACAATAACAACATGGATAATATATCCAAAAGTAAATTTTTAAAGAGTAATTACTACTCAATATTAGATGAAGAGAGTGAATTTCAATGTGATGCAAATGAACTATCAAAATTCAAAGACCACGTGCAAAGCACAGATCAAGTGCAAAGCACAGATCAAGAACCAAGCGAGAGAGATCATGTAACAACGGATGAGAATCCAACTACATCAGCTGATGCTGCAGCAAAAGCAACAACTGATTATGCCAATAAAAATAGCAACAACAAACAAAATCAAATGAATTCTAATGTTCAAAACAAAAAACAAAAAATACCCCCAATTAACATTTTTGATGTTAATGCGAATGAACTAATATCTTTCATTAAAAATGGATTAAAAATTGACAATTTCAAAATAAAAGAATTTAATACAAAAATCGTATTATATCTAAACACAATAGACAATTTCATTCGAGTAAAATCACATCTCGAAGTTACTAATACAAAATTTTTTACATTTACACCAAAGTGTATAAAAACAAAAACATTTCTAATGAAGGGACTCAATGGTAATAACGACCCCAAAATTGTTTATGATGAACTATGCAAATATAATACAACTGACCTACAATTTGTAAAGGTCAATCATTATACAACTAATAAATCTGCGAGAGAGGGTAAAAAGCTCCCAATATTTTTGGTTCAAGTAACCGCTGATAGTGATACACGTCTACTGAAAAAAATAACAGGTGTGCTTTATCGCACAGTATACTGGGAACCATTAAAGAAACCTGAAATTCCTCAATGTAGGAAATGTCAAGGGTTTTTTCACAGTGCTGCTAACTGTTTCCTAACGAGAAGATGCGTCAAATGTGACAAAAACCATGCACCCGGTAAATGTGAACTGGGTACTGTATCAATAAATGAAAGAGATAAATTGTATTGCGTACTTTGCAATAAATATGGCCATCCAGCATCATACAGAGGATGCGAGAAATATAAGGAACTGCAAGAGAAAATTAAAACAAGGAGGCAAATGTTCGTCAATAACAGAAAACCAAATAACATGTTCAATGTAAATCCTAATACAAGTTTTTCAAATGTTGTTAAATCAAATGATACCAACGGAAATTTTGTTAACGTTTCCTTACTAGAAAATCTTAAACAATCAATAGAAATGTTATCCAACCAAATAATAAACTTTCAGAACCAATTAAATGTACAAGCGTCTAGAATTGATACGCTTTTTTCTATTCTTGAATCATAAATTATGACTTTAAATACAAGTTTTAATGATACTATACATACAAAATTAAACATTATTCAAATTAATGTTAATTCAATAATCAAGTTAAATAGGCGTTATGATCTATGCAATTTTATCAATATCCATAATCCAGATTTAGTTCTACTAAACGAAACAAAATTAAATATAAGACATAAAATTACATTTGAAAATTATAACATAGTTAGAAAAGATAGATCTGTTTCCTCTAGAGGAGGAGGTACAGCAATTTTAATTAAAAATAATATAAAATACAAAACCGTTTATCACCCCCTGATTGAATCATTCAAATGCCTTGAAACATGTATAGTTAAACTTACTATGTGCTCTAATAAAACATTATACATTATATCAGCATACTATCCTTCCGGTAATAACAACGAGTTCTTTAAAACTGAGTTACATCAGCTTTTTGAAACCCTAAATTTAGACAGTTTAGATAATTTTTATATATTAGCCGGGGACCTTAACTCTAAACACACAGATTGGGGTAATCCTGTTAACAATACCAAAGGAACAACTTTAAAAAGTTGGTTATCTAATAATGAAATAAGATTTAGATCTTCATTATACGCTTCGGTTTTCCCATCATTCCCACGTAGTGGCTCTTACCTGGATATTTGCATCGCTGATAGCAGAATCTATATACATAGAGAAAACAATACCAATAATTGCTTGAAAGTGTTAGATTATGATAGTGACCACAATGCGCTACAAATACTAGCTAGCAACTCTAACGAAAACCCATTTTCTCTCTTAAAAGATAATTCTCTACCTATGTTAAATTACAAAAAGACCAAATGGAATAAATTTAAAGCAACTATAAATAGATCCATGTCAAGCGAGCCTTTAATACCAAATAATAGAAATATTTCTAATGATGAAATTGACCTATATTTACAAAAACTTAATGATATAATCACACATGCCATAAATATTCATACACCCACATTTAAAAACTGTAACAGTTCAGAAAAATTTCTCAATAGCACCATTAAAAAATTACAAGCAGAAAAAAGCAAAATTTTGACAAAAATTAAAAAACACAATAGATTGGAATATATTATCTCACCTTATGAACTATCGCTTCTTAAAAATAATTTAAAACTTATAAAGAAACTCATACAAGATAATTTTGCTATTTCAGCTAATAAATATTTCGAAAATAAAATAAAAAGTATTAGCCCTAAAGATCCATGTGAAATGTTTTCGAATGTTAAAAAAATGTTTAGAAATTATAGCAAAACAAATATAAATGCTATTCAAATTGAACAAAACAATATACACTTACTGAATAGAGCTGGAATTAATCTCCGTAATTTATCAATCGATCAGGATACTTCGAATTTTATAATTAGAGAAGAAGGAGATATTTTAAATATACTTGGCTCTTATTTGGAACATATTCATTCTCCAAAGATAACAGATAATAACAATCCTGTTCACAAGGAGGTGGAGGAATGTTTCGCTCGTCTTTTGGAGACAAAAGAATATTATGAAAGCGTTCCACATTATCTTGAAGAATTTAACGATAGTAGAAAAGCGAATGAATTTGACAATAATATACCAGAAAACTATTTCATAACTCGAAATGAAATAAGCTATATTTTTTCCAACTTAAGAGGAAAATTATCTTCTGGTGTAGATAACGTTCCAAATATTGTGCTTAAGAATATACCCACATCTTTAATTTTCGAATATTGCACGTTATTTAACAACATGATTAACAACTCATACTTCCCAAAAACATGGAAGCGAGCAAAAGTGGTCGTTATTCCCAAGAAAGATAAGGACATATCAAACCCAAAAAACTTAAGACCAATCAGTCTCTTACCAAATATAAGTAAAGTCTTCGAAATCTGTGTTAATAATAAAATTAATAGGATATGTAAAAACAATAACTTAGTATCCGATAAGCAATTTGGATTCAAATATGAACATTCAACCATACATGCTATTAACATTCTAACCTCCAATATAAACTGGAATCTAAATAAAAAATACGTCACAGGAGCATGCCTCATCGACTTCGAGAAGGCTTTTGATACCATATGGATCCCTGGTCTAATTACAAAATTAATCAAATATAAATTCCCAATACCAATAGTTATTCTAATATACAATATGCTATGTGATAAAAAATTTGTTGTATACAACCATGGTCAATTTAGCACTAAAGAATTCAATATTACAAACGGTTTACAACAAGGAACTGTAAATGCGCCAATACTTTTCAATCTATATATTTATGAGTTATTAGAAAGTATTGATAACATAACAGGTTTTGCTGATGACATCATAGTCTTTCACTCGGACGATAAAATTGAAAAAATTAATTCTAAATTACAGGACAAATTTAATATTGTAGAAAAATATTCAACTGATTGGCATATGAAAATTAATATTGATAAATGTGAAACAATTTTATTTAGACCCCCTGTCAACAAATGCAACAATAACATAAAGAAAAAATGGAAACTGTTTGGTATAAAATCCAACATTGAAAATAAAAAAATACCAAATAAAGATATTGTTAAATATCTAGGTATATATCTGGACAAATTTTTATACTTTAATACTCACATAAATAACCAAATAACTAAAGCTAGAAATGCTTTCTTTAATTATAAAACCCTTTTTTATTCTAAACATTTAAATAAAAAAGTGAAAGTTCTAATGTACCAATCATTAATACGTCCAATTATAACGTACAGTTGTCCAATTTGGTTCAATATTTCCCCTTCTTATATGGAAAGAATTAGGAAATTCGAGAGAAAATGTTTAAGAGCATGTACTGGATTGTACAGATCTGCACATAGCGACTATACAAAATATGTTTCAAATAAATTGTTGTACAACTCCTCTAATATAAACAGAATAGATAATTTTATAATAAAAATTATAAGAAATCATATTTCTAAAAGCGTAAATTGCAATACCAATAGTTTAATTTTTGCACCATATTATGTAAATGATGAATATATTTGTAATACATTAGTAAATGGCTTCGTGCCACCAGAAGCTTTCTTGTACCTAGACAATAAAGGTTTAATACAAAATAGTCAAGGAATACCAATATTCTATCACCTATATAGAAGAGCAAACAAGAAAGAGATCGATACAAATATGATCCACAATAATGATATACGATTTGACATAACCATCTCACAAAGAGATGAAATTGATATAGCAAACATTAATTTGCAAAAATACTGGTGGTTAAACATCTAAAATTCTTTTATTCTTGACACTTCTTTTTTTAACTCCTCACTAAATATAAAAGATAATGTTTTTTCACAATTTTTCATTGTCATTAATATTATATGTATTATAAACATTTCATATATTCATAACTTCATATATATTATTTAAATATAAGAATCATTATTGTACTAGAGTGTCCTCTTGGAACAGTGTACTTGTATACATAATATACTAATCTGTTTGTTTATTTTTTTAGATGTAATTATATTTTGTTCAATAAATAAACACTAAAAAAAAAAAAAAAAAAAAAAAACTACGTTATCCGCCATTTTATAGCGGCCGCCATCTTGGATTTCAATTTGTTATAGTATTTTGTATTCTGCTTGTTGAGCCCTTTCATTTGATAGGGCTTGGATTTCAATTTGTTATAGTATTTTGTGTTCTGTTTGTTGAGCCCTTTCTTTTGATACCCATATTGATGGGATTGATACAACCTACGTTATCCGCCATTTTGTAGAGGCCGCCATCTTGGATTTCAATTTTTCATAGTATATTGTATTCTGCTTGTTGAGCCCTTTCATTTGATACCCATATTGATGGGATATAGACAGAAAACTTTCTAAAAAACTGTTGTGGAGAAAAGACTTTCTAAAAGTTTACTAGGGACGGAAGACCAATGCAAAGTCCTTCTAAAGATCTTCTACAAACAGAAGAGATTCTAAAGGTCTTCTATAGACAGAAGGCTTTCTAAAGAAATTCTGTAGACAGAAGACTTTCTAAAGGTCTTCTATGGACGGAAGACCTTCTAAAGGCCTTTTATGGACAGAAAATCTTCTAAAGGAAGACCTGCTATGAAAAGAAGACCTTCTAAGGTCTTCTATTGACACAATACCTTCTAATGGTCTTCCACGAACAGAGAACCTTCTAAAAGTCTTCTATGGGCAGAAGACCTTCTAAAGCTGTGTTTTGGACAGAAGACCTTCTACAAGTCTACCATTGACAGAAGACCTTTTAAAGGTCTTCTATAGACAGAAGAACTTCTAAGGTTTTCTATGGACAAAAGACGTTCTAAAGGTCTTCTATGGACAGAAGACCATCTAAGGGTCTTCTATAGACAAAAGACCCTCTTAAGGTCTTCCATAAACAGAAGATCTTCAAAAGGTCTTCCATGGGCAGAACCCCTTCTAAAGGCCTTCAACGGATCTTCTAAATGTATTTAATGAGAAAAACTCTTTTAAATGACTTCTATAGACAGAAGACATTCTAAAAATCTTCTGTGGAAAAATTATCCTTTACATCTAATGAATAGACAGAACACCTTAAAAAGGAATTTTGTCCATAGAAGTCCTTTAGTAAGCTTTCATTTATAAGGTCTTCTTTTCACAGAAGTTGGTTGGAAGCTTTTCTGTCCATGGAAGACCTATAGAAACTCTTCTGTCCAGCGAAGGGCTTTAGAAGATCGTCTGCCCACAGAAATTCTTTAAAAGGTCTTCTGCCAATGGAAGACGTTTAGAAGGTTTTCTGTCCATAGGAGAAAAGTTTTCATGACCATAAAAGGCCTTCCATCACTAGAAGACCTTAGAAGGATTTTTGTGTATAGGTCTTCTGTTCAAGGAAGACCTTTGGAAGCTTTATTGTCATACCAAAGGGGTCTTCTTTCGATAGAAAATATATCGTTGAAAAAAAAATTTAGTGGTTTCTTAATCATTCATAACAAATATAAAAACTTGCGAAACTATTGCCAACTACGAATAAAAGTAATATCAAACGAGTTATTCACTATAATTACAAACGCTGATATTTAAATTACAAAAACAAAACTTTAAAATTATTTCCAAATTTTATTATGTGTAATAATGAAAAAAAAAACTCTAACTTAATATTAAAAATATTTTTTCTCCAAAACTTATTTTGTTTTAAAACTATGCTTTTAGCATTGCAAAGCAATTTCTAATAAAAAAAGTTGCTGCCATAAAACAACGCCAAAACTTTACGTAGAACATCTGCAATTTTTAGGTAGATTTGATGTCATGGCATTTATAATTTATTACTCGTACTAACATTCCGACGCATTTGAAAGCCACGTGTTAAGGCAGTTGCTGTTGCTACTGCTGCTGATGTTGTTCATTCACGACATAGATACTCGCATCTCTAATGTTTTTAACAGGGTCTGTGCACTTAAATTATGTCAAGATGACTCTACTAAACATGTGAAACAAATGGATATGGGTGGTTCCATGACATAAGTATTTGTCCTGGAATTACATATTGCACTGCTGCTTTCCAACTAATTTCTATGAAAAACACTGAGTTCTTTTGTGTGGGACAAAAATCTAACTGAAGGAATTTTATCATGAAGGTATGTTATGTTGTTGATATGCCCATGGAAGCTCCTATTGTGCGACTTACGTATTTCCATTTGATGTGAATATTCTTATAACATCATTGTAAATATTTTGTTTACATTGTTAGTGGAGGAAGAGACACCAGCTGTCACCAACAGCAACTGTATATTGGAGGTGATTATACAAATCACCATCATTTAAATTCTAATACAGACAGAAGAGATTTAGCTGTGCTGCCAGAGGGGAGCAAACCGCAAATAAAATTACTTTAAAAGATTGAAACAATCTCGTTGATATTCAATTTATAAAAATGGAAAACAAGAAGGGAAGCAAGAATGGTTGATAATATCGAAGGTTAATGATTGAATTACAAATCTACTAATGGAATGAATAACAAGTAAAAAATGGCAGGCCGAACTTTTTATACCCTCCACCAGAAAATATTTTAAACTTAAAAGTTAAAAATTAATTTCCTTTTCTGTCCACAATTTTTGGTGCAGACGTGTTTTTTTTTTTGTTTTTGTTTGACAATTTTTTCATGAATGTGAGACTGTTATATGTCAAGTTACAGGTGTTTCGGTCAAAAATTTAGCTAAAATCCTCAAAATACCGAAAAAAGGGAGGTACGGTTATATGAAGGCTATTCCAAAACATGGATCTATGTTGACAATTTTTGGTCGAGATGTTTCGTGACTGCAGGAAACATCGAATGTCAAATTTCGTGTAGTTTAATTAGAAAGTGTAGCTAAAACCCTAAAAATATCAAAAATCAGAGGCTACAACAAATCTATTTTTCGTGAATAAGTTTTGTGGCTACTTGTTGTCTCACATGTCAAATTACTGATAGTTCGGTCAACAAATGTAGCTAAAATCCTCAAAAACTGGAAAAATCTGGAGGTACCTTAATATAACTACACATGGGCCTATGTTGACAATTTTTGGTGGACAAGTTTCGTGACTGCAGGGGACATCATATGTCAAATTACGGGTTGATTAGTAAACAACAATTTGGCTAAACCCTCAAAAAAAAAAAACGGAATTCGGGAGGTGTCGTTATATGATGCTATCGTGAAACAATTTTCGTGGAGGAGATTTTCGACCACTTTAAACACTAAATGCCAATAATATCCAATTGGGATCGAAAATTTCGATAAAAACTGTACATTCCCTGATACTCTATTCCAAAATGTGGACCTATATCCATGGAAGTATTTTGACCACTTTGTATCCTAATTGGAAATTGCATCCTTACTTACTTACTTAGCTGGCCTTTTACAGAACATTTGTTCCATAAGCCGAACTAAGAAAAAATCTCCAATCCTCTCTGTTTGCTGCTGTATTTTCCCAATCTGGGATGTGTAGCTTTGTGATATCTCGTTTCACTTGTTCGCTCCAACGAAGCTTTGGCCTTCCAGATCTGCGAGAACCTCCATGCGGCCCGTATTTATACGCCTTTTTAGCGGGTTCATCATCACTCATTCTTATAACATGGCCTAGCCATCGCAATCGTTGTATCTCGATTCGTTCAACTATATTGATGTCATTGTATAGTTGATACAGCTCGATGTTCATACGACGCCGATATTCGCCGTCAACACAGATTGGCCCATAGATCTTTCGTAGAATTTTTCTCTCAAACACACAAAGCACTGCCTTATCTGCTTGAGCAAGTACCCATGCTTCGGAACCATACATTAGCACGGGTAGTATCAGTGTTTTGTACAGTGTTATTTTTGTTTGACGAGAGGTGGCTTTATTCCTAAACTGCTTACTCAGCCCAAAGTAGCATCTGTTAGCCAACACTATTCTTCTTCGTATTTCACAACTGATGTTATTTGTTGTGTTTATGGCGGTGCCGAGGTAGACGAAGTCCTTTACTACCTCAAAATTATAGGTACCAACATTCACAGATGGTGCGGTGTTTATGGACATATTACGCGTCGATACCATCAACTTGGTTTTTACGCCGTTTACTGCCAGACCAACTTTAGCAGATTCTCTTTCGACTTTTGCAAAGGTGTCAGTTACTTCCTTTACCGATCGACCCATGATGTCAATGTCGTCGGCATAAGCCAGTAACATGTGGCTGTTTGTGTATATTGTTCCATTTCTTTTGACCTTCGCGTCTCGTATGACCTTTTCCAGTAGGATGTTAAATAGATCACACGACAGGCCGTCTCCTTGTCTGAAACCTCTTTTGGTAGTAAACTCTTCGGAGAGGTTCTTTCCAATTTTAACTGAGGATCTCGTCTCAGTTAATGTCATTCTACAAAGTCGAATGAGCTTTGCAGGAATACCAAAATCAGACATGGCTTGGAACACCTTTGAACGTATAGGGCTGTCGAATGCTGCTTTATAATCGACGAAAAGATGGAAGGTGTCGATCTGCATTTCTTGGGTCTTTTCCAGGATTTGTCTCAAGGTAAATATCTGGTCAATGGTGGATTTGCCAGGTCTAAAGCCGCACTGATAGGGTCCAATAATTTCATTGACCATAGGCTTTAGTCTCTCACACAATATGCCAGATACTATCTTATATGCAATAGGGAGCAGACTTATGCCCCTATAATTGGAGCACACAGTCTTATCACCCTTCTTGTGGACTGGACATAGGATGCTCACGTTCCAATCGTCGGGTACGCGTTCTTCCTGCCAGATGGTGCTAACTAGCTGATGCATACACCTTATCAGCGTGTCGCCTCCGGTTTTGAACAGCTCGGCTGGTAGGCCATCTGCTCCTGCCGCCTTATTATTCTTCAGCCGGTTTATTGCTGTCCTTACCTCATCTTGGCTGGGCGGTATACATTCAATACCATCATCTGGGATTGGATCTGTGGTATCTTCGCCGTCTTCACTGCTATCGGATACCAACAGTTTGGAAAAATGTTCTTTCCATATCCTGAGCACACTATCTGTATCAGTTACCAAATTACCTTGTTGATCTCTACAGGAGGATATTCCTGTACCAAAGCCATCAGTTTGATGCTTCACTCTTTGGTAGAATTTTCGGACTTCGTTCTGTCTCCTGTACATCTCCATTTGTTCACACTCCCTCTTTTCCATTTCTTCTCTTTTTCCTGCGGAAAAGACGTTTTTTCCTCTCTCCTTTTCTCCCGATACCTCTCTCGTGCGCTACGCGTTGCTACTGATTGTAAAGTAGCCCTATATGCCGCATTTTTTTCTTCGGTAGCAGCACGGCACTCCTGGTCATACCACGGATTCTTTGGTGGAGGTCTCTGGTATCCAAGTACTGATTTTGCGGCTGTTTGCATGGAGTGGGCAATATTTTGCCATTGTGCTGATATGTTATCGGGACGAGAAGCGCTATCATTAAGCAATTAGGTCAGTTGAGTGGAATATGCTGTGGCTATCTGTTGTGTTTGCAGCTTGGCGATGTCCAACTTTCGTGTTGTGTCTGTCCGTGCTTTATTTGCAACGTTTAGACGGGTACGTACCTTTGCTGCAACGAGGTAATGGTCCGAATCTATGTTTGCTCCTCGGAACGATCGTACATCCAACACGCTCGATGAATGTCTTCCATCTATCACAACGTGATCAATTTGATTTATTGTTCTTTGGTCTGGAGACAGCCAAGTGCCCTTATGAATATCGAGATGCTTAAATCTGGTACTGCTAACTACCATGTTTTTTGCCGCTGCGAAGTCTATCAGCCTCATTCCATTGTCTGATGTTTCACTATGTAGACTGAATTTCCCAACTGTTTGTCCAAAGATATTCTCCTTTCTAATTTTGGCATTAAATCGCCTAGAACAATTTTAATGTCATGGGCAGGACAACGGTCATATGTTTCTTCTAAGCTCTCGTAGAATATATCTTTGGTCTGTTCGTCCTTGTCTTCGGTTGGGGCATGAGCGCAGATAAAGCTGATGTTGAAGAATTTTGCTTTAAATCGAATTGTAGCAAGTCTTTCATTCACTGGGGTGAAGCTGGAGACCAGATGTTTTAACCTCCGACCAACTACAAAACCGCAACCAAACTCATGCTTTGTGTCATGGCAGCTATAATACAGTGCGTCACCATTAGGTGTTGTTGTGACATCTTTCCCAGTCCATCGTATTTCCTGTATGGCAGTAATATCGGCTTTGTACTTTCCAAGTACGTCTGCCAATGCGAAGACTGCACCTTCTCTATAAAGAGTGCGAACATTCCAGGTGCAGATTCGCAGATCATGGTCCTTAAAACGTTTGCGGGGTTCGTCAACATTAGAGGGGTTTGTTTTTCTTTTCTTTCGTTTTTTCATAGTAGGCTGTTTTTTCTAGGGGAGGGTTACTAACCCGACGCCCAAACCCAAGTTTTTAACGTTCTTATGGGTGAACGCGCGGCACATGTTAGCTCACTACCTTTAACGGGTGTTAAAGGCAGTTCCCCAGGTGACACCACGGGGAGGTCAGTGTCCACTTGAGATGAAAGAGGGACCAAGATAAATCCTGGGCTTTCCCTTGTTAAAACCGGTCAGGACCGTTCCTTGGTATCTTCCATCCCCTACGTCACCCAAGAAATTGCATCCAGTTTGGTTAAAAAATGTAGCTAAAATCTCCAATACACCTGAAATTAAGCGGTACCTTTATATGGGGACTATTCCAAATCGTGGGCCTACATATGTATTTTCATAATTTTTGGTGGAGAAGTTTGTTGATCATTTTAAACACTAAGTTTTATTAGAACCCCTCGACATATATTTTCATCTTTAACTGTTGGCCCAGAATGGTGCCAAGGAACTTGCCTTCTAAAGAGAGTTTTGGGTGGCCCCATCCAGCATTGCTAAGGTAAATAGTTTGATATTCCTCTTGTTTGTGAACAGAAGCAGATCGGTCTTTGATTGATTCATCCAAGACCATTGTTGTGGAACACCTCGATAGTTTGACAAGAGCTCCTTGCATAAGTTGCGATAGAGTTTGTGAGAACTTTCCGCTAATTATGATGATTACGTCGTCAGCATATACATACATGCTTGTAACTCGTAGTTTATCAAATTCCATAAGTATTTCATTTATCACCAGGAGCCACAGTAGTGTTGATAAGACACCCTCTTATGTTGGTGTGCCCCTGGTGGCAGGCTTCGTAGTATTGGCCTTCCTTGATCTTCCTTAGGTTAGCTAATGTTGTTCTCTCGTCGGCTGAGGTATATCATGTTGCATACACGGCCTTTCTAAGGACCTTAACAAAACGAAAAGTCTAGTTTCTCCCTTAAGCAGTTAAACCAGATATTTACTGATCTAATTTTCAGTCTCTATTCTACTTAAGCCGAGGATTTCAAGGCAACTATTATAGGGTTCTACAATTTAACGTTGACATATAGGTACCATGCTATGGGGCTATTATCAAAACGTGGTCCAATTGAGCCCATTTTCTGTACCAAACGTCCTAGAAGTAATATAAAGTTGTGATTTCAATAGACAGACGGACATGGTTATGCCGACTTCGAATTTTATGCTGATAGGGTCTCCGACGAATATTTCCATATATTACAAATGGAATGAAAAATATAATTATAATCTCCATATTATGGTTTGTACGTGCAATTTGTTGAAGATAGAGAGGCGTGGACTGACTGGTATTGATGCAATTGATAATATCATAGTCCTAGGACTAGCGTATTTAAGAATAGAAACTAATTTTAAAGAGTTTTCTAAGCCCAACGTTCTACAATAAAACTCAACAACCTCTATGAAAAACATACCTTCCATAGCTACGTTGAACGTAAAGAAACGCCATTATGTAAACCATGTCAACTAACTGTTTACAGTAAACTCTTGAACAATTTCCATTGAAGCTTAAGCGGAAACAGATTTCAATAGGACCATTACATTAACATGAAACAACAATTGTCGCACTTCCAACCAATATGACAGCTTTAGGCGATGGTTGGTGGTAATTTCCATAAACGGCCATAATGTAAAATATTTAACAAAGTATTTCAACAAGCACATACACACAAATACTACAATTCTCTAAAACAGTCCGTCCCATCACATTTTATTCCTATTGCCAAAAGTATGATGTGAATTTGTTATGGCTTCGTTTCCCTCTATTATGGAGAAAATTTGTGTCATTAGTTTAAGCCATAAGACACTTAAAGGCTAGATGTTTTGTGAATAAGTAAGCCTTATTTGCCTATTAAACAAGCCTTATCATGCGGTGACATTTTTATTACAATGCTGAATAAAAAATATATTCATTCTCCGAAGATGGAAATTACTCATGAGAAAGGGGAATAGGGGTAATGGGTTAAAGTAAGAGATATACTTTAAACGCTTATTAAGTGGAATGGTAGTGGTTGGAGGAAGAGACAAAATTAATTTAATTTTTTGAATTTAATATTTTCATACATTTGACGATAATTTTCCAACACTTTAAAATGTTCCATAATGAATGTTTGGTGTCTTTGAACTACATATGTTTACAATGCGTTTATAGATCGAAACCTATGGAAACAAATGCTTTTACACTTTGAAATATTAAGTGGAAAGTATAAACCTTTGCAAGATCTATATAATGTGACCAAAATATTTTATTGCACAAAGAAGAAATCGCATTTTATGTTGGCTATTACCATTAATACAATTTCATATACATACAAGCCGAAAAAAATCAGCAAACATATAATGTGTTTGGATGCAAACATAAAATATGTGTTAGATGATCCACTCCTAAGATCCTTGTATCTATTCCACGCAGTAAGAATTACCGTGAGTTAGATGATCCACTCCTAAGATCCTTGTATCTATTCCACGCAGTAAGAATTACCGTGAGTCCGCAAGTTCCCAAATTGAAAATTCCGTGGTGTACAAAACAAATACAAAAACGTTTATTGTAAATTAATAACAACAATACTCGAAGGCTTTTCAAATAAGAATAATATTTCAAAGAGTTTTAAAACGACAAAGAGCAATAAAATATTTTTCATTGATTGCTATGACTTGAAACAAAAAGTTTTAACAAAGTATTTGAATTGAAAAGTATAAATACTACAACAATCGCCCTCTCGAATCAATGCTTTCTAAAACTAACAAATTCAAACATTAAATAGCAACATTTAAAAGTTTACAATTCTGGTGATGACGTTGTTTTCCCAATACTTTGGTTAGGATGTCTGCTGCATTTTTATCCGAAGGAATATATTTGATATCAATCTTATGGTCATCATATTTTTCACGTACGTAGTGATATCGGATATCAATATGTTTGCTTTTCTTTTGAACTGTGGGATTCTTCACCAAAAATTGAGCTCCTTGGCTATCACAAAAAATTGTAGCTAGATATTTCACGTACATATTGAATTCTAACTCCTTAAGTAGTTCTCGATGGAAACAAACTTCTTTAGTGGCTTGACATAAGGCAATATATTCAGCTTCCATCGTGCTTAAAGCTACCACCGATTGCTTTCGAGATTCCCAGGCTACTGGACTATCTCCCATAAACGAAACAAAACCTGAGTAGGACCTGCGACCATTTACATCGCATCCCCAATCAGCGTCCGCGAAACAATTAAGATTTCCTGAATTGGCTTTGAACGTAATTCGTCCGTCGGGAAAATTCTTCAGATATCTCAAGACATGCTTTGCTACTTGAAAGTGCTCGTTGTGTGGATGAGAATTGAATTGACACAATTTTGAAACTACATGCATCAAATCTGGTCTTGAAATTACCGCCAAATATATTAAAGCACCTGTCAAACTTTGATATGAATGAAGATCCAAGTCCTCACAATTTTTGTCACATTTGGCCAAAACAGCACCATTAAGCCATGGAGTACTTGCAGGCTTACACTCTGCCATTCCCCAACGCTTCAGTACCTCTTCACAGTACATCTTTTGATGGATAGTTATGTCACCTTTGGGTTCATCGCGTTCAACTTCCATGCCTAAATAAAATTTCACTGGGCCACGATCTATAGCTTCGACATATTTATTCAAATTCGACACGATGTCTTCCATTTCCCTCTCAGTTGAGCATGCTATTAACATATCATCGACATATAAAGCAATTAAGCTAACCTTCTTTCCTTCCCTTTTGACATACACACAAGTATCGGATTTGCATCTTTTGTAATTCATTTTCATCAAAATATCGTTGACCTTTTTATTCCACTCACGTCCTGCTTGTTTCAAGCCGTATAAAGGTTTCTTTAATTTACACACTTGGCTTGTGTTATTGTCAAACATAGGAGGTTGCATTCATCCAAGTCCCCATTCAAATATGCCGCTACAATGTCGATGTGATTGACCAACAATTTATGTTGTGCAGCTAAAGACAGAAATAATCGTATGACCGAATGTCGAACAACTGGAGCAAATGTCTCCTTATAATCCACATTATACTTCTGGGAACACCCCTGTGCCACAAGTCTAGCCTTGTACTTTTCAACGGAACCATCTGGTTTGCGTTTCAGGGCAAACACCCACTTGCATCCAATGACATTCTTTCCCTTGGGACGATTAACGATAGTCCAAGTTTGATTTTTCATTAAGGACTAATATTCCGCTGCCATGGCTTCCTTCCATTTATCAGAATTCTCAGAATTAAGTGCTTCGGCAATTGTTTGGAGATTTTCAATTACTGAGTTCAACATTTCCACACTTTCGACTACTCTTGATCTAAGAACTCTATCTGACTGAGGAATAATACGTTTATGCCTTCTTTTATTATCAACTGTAACTGATTCCTCCAATTCTGAACCATTATCCACTTCTATTGGAACTACAGCTCCCGAAACAACATTTTCTGAGATGTCATCAATTGAAACTTGACTAAATGAAGATGAATTAGGTATTGATACCCCTGCATGAGTATTGCCATTTTGTTCAACGTTTTCCAAATTTTTCTGCTTCAAAATTTCTGTACAAAACCATAAAATAAAACATCTCGAGCGACTTCAATTTGTCTTGATTTGGGATCCCATAACCGATATCCTTTTGATGAAGTGGAATAACCAACAAATTTCATTTTGATTCCTTTCGGCATAAATTTTCTTCCCTTTGATTTCGGACCTTTACGCAAAACAATTGCATCACAGCCAAAAGTTTTGAAATGGAATACTGATGGTTTTCTGCCAACCCATTTCTCATAGGGAGTAACATCTCCAAGAACTTTAGTAGGAGCTCTGTTTCTTATGTAGGCAGCATTATTGATTGCCTCAACCCACAAACTTTGTGGAAAACCAGACGAATGCAACATGCATCTGGCCATCTCCACTAAGGTTCTATAAGCCCTCTCGGCTACTCCATTCTGCTGAGGAGTGTAACACACTGTCGTTTGATAAACAATGCCTTTCTTTGCAAAGAAGTCTTGAAATTTGGCATTTACAAATTCTTTGCCGTTGTCACTACGAACAACCTTAATTTGGCGGCCTGTCTGCTTCTCCGCGATCGCAGCAAAATTTTGAAAGACTTCAAAAGCTTCAGATTTCTTCTATAAGAAAAACACGGAAGTAAAACGAGAAAAACATCTATAATGGTCATGAAATACGAAGATCCACCTAGCGAATGAACATCCATAGGTCCGCATATATCCATATGCAACAATTCCAACACATCTTTCGTTTGCATATTAGGGTAGGCTTTAAATGGTTGGGCAGATACTTTACAAAGTCCACATGTGACACACTCTATGCTATCTGGAACTTTCAATTCCAATCCATTAACCATTTTCTTTGACACCAATTTACCCATATCGTGTGCATTTAAATGACCAAGTCTTTTATGCCATTTTTGAGCTGCGTCCTTGTCAATTGCAACATTCACCATCTGCACTACATGTTCCATTTTTAGCTTGGTTATAAACATGTCTTCCATCAAATCAGCCGTCAAAATCTTAACGCCATCGGAGCTTTTCATTACTGCTTTATTTCCGTTGAATATCACGGAATGCCCGGCTTTGATAATCTTGGAAATTGATAAAAAAGTTGAATGAAGTTGTGGTACGTTTTGCAACGTCAGAGTTGTGGTAGACGTCTGCAATACGACATCTCCGATTCCTTCAGTAAAAATGCTTTCCCCAAACGCCAACACAATTTCCTGTCTAGATTCTGTCAATGAATGAAAAAAACTCCTTGTTCCGGCACATATACGATGTTGCCCCACTATCCAGAATCCATGATGTGGCAATTTTGGCTCGATTATCGTACAGGGAACAGGCATAGTCGTTTCTTTTTCTCTCATTATCTCCATTTTTACATTGAGATCGAATGTGCCCCAACTTACCACAACGGAAACACTTCATATTTGCTACAGCCGATTTCTTCTCATTGGAATTGGGTCTTGATTGCTGATAATTTTTACCATTATTCGGATTACGGACATAATTTGCATCCTTGTATTGCTTTTTGTTGCCGCTCTTGGAGTTTGCAGCAAAAACAGTCTCACCATTATCCACATTCTTGTCGCCTTGTCGGTTTTCTTCCTCCAAAATCTTTGAAATCAAATTATGATATGTTGGCAGTTTGTCTCTGCTCTCAATAGCAATTACAAAACCTTCCATTTCTTCAGGAAGACTGCAGAGCAATAAAATGGTCAACAAATCATTATTCAAAGTTACGCCAATTTCTTTTAGCTCATCAATTGTAGAACAAAATTCATTAATTTGCACTGAATATTTCTCACCATGCTTGAACTTGAACCGAACCAACTTCTTGAATAACTTCACCTTTCTGGATGCTGTGTCCGCCTTGTATAATGAATTAAGGACATCCCATGCTCCCTTACCAGTTGAACAATTCTTGATGTGTATTAACTCGCTTGCCTTCACAGTAAGGGTTATCGTTGCCAAAGCTTTCCTGTCATTATTCTGCCAAATTGCTTTTTCAGCAGCAGCCGCCGGACATTCAACTTCAATAGTATTCCATAAATCCAGCGTTATTAATAAGCTTTTAACCTGGATACACCACGTTCCATAATTTTCGCCGTTTAGCTTCTCTATACTAGCCACAGAATTAGCCATTTTTTCTTCTTTCATTCACAAATGTCCAACTTGCACAAATTTGATTTGATAACTTCGGAAATCTGGGCCGATAACCCTTGTTAGTTGATCCACTCCTAAGATCCTTGTATATATTCCACGCAGTAAGAATTACCGTGAGTCCGCAAGTTCCCAAATTGAAAATTCCGTGGTGTACAAAACAAATACAAAAACGTTTATTGTAAATTAATAACAACAATACTCGAAGGCTTTTCAAACAAGAATAATATTTCAAAGAGTTTAAAAACGACAAAGAGCAATAAAATAGTTTCCATTGATTGCTATGACTTGAAACAAAAAGTTTTAACAAAGTATTTGAATTGAAAAGTATAAATACTACAACAATATGTTTGTAGCAGTCCCTAACATAACATATCTTTGGATCCAAACATATTTTATGTTATAACATATATTTTTATGTTAGAACATTTATATATGTTTCTGCAAAATATGTTAGAGAGGCCGTTTTTTCCTCCGCATATACATATTTGAAATATGGATGTACCTATTTATTACATTATATAATAATTTGATTCCAAATGCCGATTTCCCGTCGATGATTTCTATTTTGAGGAGAATGTGTTTTATGTCACAACTAACGAGAAGCGTTCAACAATATTTTATAATTAATAGATTTTATTTAATTTTCTTTCTAAAAGAGTGACAGTATTTCTTGTATTTGGAAGTTTTTATGTATTTATGCGTCTCTTGTTGCTTTTGTGTTTGGTATTTCTATGCATTTTTATAAATGAACAACCACCTCCATTTATAAATGTGTGTGTATATGTATGTTTTGCGACTGCTGCAAACATATATATGTTTGCTGCAAAATATGTTTGGGACATATGTTAGAGAGGCCGTTTTTTCCTCCGTGCAGCAAGTTATCAAAATAACAATAAACCATTCTATATTATTTTTCCTCATCTTAAAATTATTCTACTTATCTGTACAAGTATGTTGGAAGAAGAAACAGAAACAAAAATGTTAAAATGCTGCAAAGTAATAAAAGATGGGAAAATCTCCCTCACAGCCACAAAATTATCAGCAACAGTTTTCATAAAGATGTGCGAAAAATTGCTAAAGCAATTTTTGTAACACTTTGCTGTAATGATAACAAGACATAATGCATACTTAGCAGAGATTTTTTTTCGCCATGACACTTTCGACGATGTCTGTTTGGTTGTTGTCATTTGTGATTGGTGTTATTACATTTAATACCCCGCTGTTCCCACTAGTGAATGACTGAGCCAGCATGAACATATGTAAGAAAAATTGACTATAAAGTAATTTAAACGATCATCATTTAAAATCATCAACCATGACGATGATGATGGTAAAGGCAATCACTCGCTTCGGTTTGAGGTATGAATAGCTATTATGGGATTACATTGATAGCAAAAGCGATTTAGTTGAGGGTGAATTTTTTATTCAAATGAAATTTGATGTGCTTAAGCATGATAAAGAAGTAAATCCTTAATGGGTGTTTTTAGATTGCGGAAAAGTAAATATTTTGAAATTTTAAGGGTGGTATGTAGTGCAATATTATTCTACCTATAGAAGACATTTTGAAGGCCTATAGAAGGTTAAATAGCTTAACAAGTCAAAAAATATTATGTTCGGCCGAATTTGTAATACCCTCTACCATGAAATATTCTGAACTTTTATGGAGTAATTAATTTTCACAATTTTATGGGGAGATTTTTTCTTTCTTTTTACCCTACACTATGTGGGAAGGGTATTATAAGTTTGTTTTGGCAAAAAATCATGTAACACCGCGAAATATAAGTGCTAGACCCCCAATGAGATAAAGCGATTTTGAGATGTGTGTCCGTCCGTCTGTCCATTATAAATTGTAATCAAACTCCAGGGCGAAATTATGGACCGATCGTCACGAAATTTTGCATGGAGGTTGGGTTCTGACCAGAATGGACACCTATTATTATTGGTGATGATCGTGTAAGCTTGCATTTTGAGAGGGTTAAATGGGCCACAACTTTTGTGTGAAAAGATTGAAAATTTTTAATATACAGCTTATATTCAGCCCCTGTAAATAATATTTGGAAGGCCAACTCTTGACCTTTCCACTGATGCCAATTATGTTGATTTACGTAGTCAGATAAGAGGTGAGAGTTTAGGTCGAAGAAGACGCCTACAATTTTTGGATGATTATCTGATAATATTTAGCGGGTGAAATGGACCATTACTTTTGTATGAAAAATATAAACATTTTAATTTTGGTCCATATTTTTTTAATTCTGGAGGGCATATGTCGCCAATGTAGGCTACAAATGGAAAAAGAACTACTGGCCTTCCCCTGACGCAAATTGCAATAATGTGTGTTCTCGATAACGGTCCTACTGCCTAATATATAATGGGTTTTGTGTAACAGGGAATATTAGAAGGGGCTTATATAGTTAGTTATATTAGGTGTATACCAAAAAGGATACTAATATTACAATAAATTGTTAAGATGTAGCAGAAGGGGCTAAACAATGTCAATTTTCCAATATTAGAATATTTATTAGAAACGTATAATATATATGATTGTTCCACAAACATCCCAGAAGGGGCAAGGAGACTTCTCTCATATTAATGGGTGTAGCCAGATTCGTATTGGCTATAGCCGAATACGACACCTCTTGAAGAGAATTTTTACATGTCGCCAACATTACATGTGTGTGGGTCGGCTCAAATACATTTGTTACAATTCTTTGAAAAATTAAAAACACGTGAAAAATCATTTGCTTACAAGAAAGATACTTGGAAATTAGAACACAAAGTAATAATTTTAAATTCTTTTCATGTTCAGATGCGGCTCACATTACTCTACTGTGTTCTGCATTAAGGAAAAAGTGACTTTCATTGAATTTATTTCAAAAAATTTATTTATTTATTATTATATGTAATAACACTGTAGTAAATACAATGTTAATAAGAAATGAAATAGCATTGGCTAGAATGCCCATGAACTAAAAAAATTGGATTGGATACTAAAAACTTCAAAATTAAAAAAAAAATATAGGTGGTGATAAATCCTTAAGGAAATCGGAAAAATATCATCAAGGTGAATATTGCTACCTCCTTAAACAGGAAATTTGATTTTTTTAAGGAGACATTGCGTTTTATTGCACATTGCCTCAATATTAATAGAGCATATACATCCCCAACAGATTAACATTCTGAACAACGAACAACCACCGTATGAAATAAATTGAAAAGTATCAAAAAATGTTTTCACTTAAATTTAAGTATAACTGGTTGCTTGTAATATTACGATTATAGTTCTTTAAATGGTTTGCAGACAATGAAATGCAAATAAAAACAAGTAAAACAAAAACAAGCAAATCAAAATTTCTTTATGGAACAAATAAGCTTATTGTAAGAAATAACGCCGAGTACGAACGGCATGTCCTATGACACCACGTTGAGGGAAGTTTTATATGACTGAAATACTCAGAAAATGTCGCCAATATTACTAAAGTGTATTTTGCCACCGTTGAACGTTTGATTTTACCTCTCCGGGAAATCGAACCCACGACATTCTGCGTACAAGGCGGATGTGAAGTTGAAATATAGCTCCACTCTACGGAATAATATTAGAAACAAAGATACGTAATGATTTTTCTTTTTGCTTTGAGCATATTAAATGTCTCCGAAGTCTATTTTTAAAAAAATCGGTTGAATTCGCATTTAAACGAATTCATCAGTCACACTTATTCTTGAGCTCGAGTTGCTATAAAATTGGGGAAGGGTTCTTTGTTTCAATACAAAGAACTAAGAGAACTGATGAGTCCAACTGGCGTTGGACGAAACTAGTCTTCTCTGCCATCCCCTAAAGTAATCAATTTTAACTACATCCCACTTTAAACTTGTTTTTAAATTTGAAAACAACAAATACGAGATTAAGCTTGACTTACCCGCAAATAGGAAGTAAAACACACATCTCAACAAAACTGCCAAAGTGAATCTTAAAAATCAAAAAAATTAAAATTTCCATGTTTTAGCATGCCTAATAACCCACCATTCACGCTGAATGCCCGGGTTCGGTTCCTAGGCCAGGTCACGTGAAATTTTCAACGGTGGCAAAACACCCCTCAGTAATGATGGAGACATTTTCTGAGTATTTCAGCCATGAAAAACTTCTCTACATGCGGTGTCTTAGGACACGTCGTTCGGACTCGGCGATAAACAGTGGGTGCCTTATCATTGAGGTAGTATGAATCGGGGTGCACTCATTCATATGAGAGAAGCCTCCCTTGTCCCTACTGGGATGTTTGTGGAACAATTATGCATATGATTGTACATTTGTAATAAAAGTTCCAAAATTGGAAAATTGTCATTCTGATACATCTATAAATTTTCTTTCAATATCAGGCTCCTTTTTGGATTACACCTAATACAAATAAATATATAAGCCCAATTAGAATGCATTTTGTCATATCTGACCGTGAAATTTTCGACAGACGGACACTGCTCCAATTTTATTGAACACTGCAAATGCTATATATAATTTTCAAAGGTAGCTTTGTGAGTTTATTGAAGATCTATCGTCCAAAAAAGTGCACTTGTACCATACATATGCTTGGAAATGCACGCGATTTTGTGCTTTTTAGGGTATTTCGAAAATAGTTCATTGTGGATATGCAAACAAATTTATGACTCCCAAAATTATTCATATTTAGTTATACGCCACGAGGGGTGGGCGCCTTCACCAAAATTAATATTTCAAAAAAAAACTTTAACTGTAGCGACACCGATTGTATTTTAAAAAAAAAGGTGGCGAAGCGACCCTATGCTGTAATATTATATAAAGCATATACTCACCCCTTTAATATGACACCAACACCAGCAACGTACGACGATTACAAGTATTTAAAATATTTTTTGAAAAGTGTTGACCTTTGAAATTTAATTGTCCTCTAAAAGGTCAAAACGATGAGAAAACGAAAGATTAAAAATGCAATTTTACTACAGTTTGCCTATAGTTTCAAACGCATATAGTCCGATTCAAGTGTAAAAAATTTTTTTGAAAATTGTCGGACGGTATAATTGGTTTTTAGTTTTATCCTCGTTTGAGTCTCCCCTCAAGTTTTCTAAGTTACTGTTGCTAATTTCCCTCCATTTTTGTCAGAGAATTTTCATCAATCTAATTACTTCTAATTAGCTCCTGACCTGGTACTCATATATACAATCCACGACAGTTTTTGATTTCATTGTTTTGGATGTTATTGAATAATTATTGATTAAAATTTTACTGTCCGTAAAAAGGTTTACAGTAGTTTGTCTATCGCAAACGAAGAGAGATTTCGGTCTATGGTTCTTCAGTGAAAATCCCAATCCCGTTCTCCCACCTAGCAACTAGCCGTCTGTGTAACTACAGTTTCCAGTAGGCATTTGTCCTGGAGCGCCGTCGATCCACTAGTGACTCATTGCACCGCACACACACAGTAGACATTTGTCCTGGAGTGCCCTCCATCCACTAGTGCCTTCATTGGTATTGTCCTCATTGCACCGCAGAAGCAGCACATTCGTTGCACCTTCTGTAATATTTTATTATAACATTTTTTATCCATAGCTGTCCACCATACGAGTACTACTGAAGTGTATGTTAGAATAGGTCTAATTACGCTTCTGAATAGTCGAGGTATCATCTTTAGATTGATACGCCACTTGTCCACTTGGAGCCTCAAGCCCTTCTAAATGTTCGCCAACATTTTAAAGCTTTTTTTGGATATGTTCCTTTCAATTAAATTTCCTAACCAGGATTACTCCCAGATATATTACCTTACTGGAAAAATGTATTCTTCTTTAGGATGTCTGGTTCTGTAGGTGCACCACTTTTGTTTTCCTAGAGAAAAAAAACATGTTTCTGTTTTTCTAGGTTTACATTAAGACCTCTTGGTTGTAAGCAAGTTTTAGAGCCGATTGGCTCTTATGCATAGCAAATTTGGATTCTTACCCCTCAAAAGTATTTTAACGTCGTCACCGAACATCCCACAGAGTACAATTCTTACATAAATTGTAGGTGGACCGGGTCCTTGAGTCTGGATAAGCCACATGCTAAGGAATATGTGGATAAGCTGCGTGTTATCTTCTTTGGTTACTATCCTATAATGACTTGAATCAGTCTGCTATGTTCAAGTCCCTCATCGGTTAAAGTATTTAAAGGATATTTTGGAAGCAACCCATAGACGATAAGACGCAGCTTATCTACCTTTTCTTTAGCATGTGGCTTATCCAGGGTTTTAGCCATATTATTCAACCCAAATGACAAACATTTGATATGGTGGTTTTCGGGGTATAAAATATTCCTGATTTGTTGGTATAGGCCCATGCTTTCATATAGTCCCCAAAGAGCAATATTTTCAGATTTTGGGATTCGTGGTTTTAGCTTTATTATTCCATCAAATTTGGTATGTAATCTTTGTTGAGGGTATAAAATATTCCAACAGAAAATTGTAGGTACAAGTTTTGGTATTGATTCCATAGAAAGGATAATACTGACAAAAAAATACACCTGCAGTAGCTGCTACAAAACAACACATACATACAATTACACTGTCCTACAGTCAAAATTACACATGCACCGGACTATATGCATCTGAAACTATAGAAAAAATGGAGTAAAATGACACTTAAGATTTTTCGTTTTCTCATACTGTTGACCATTTAATGGAACCAGAAAAAATATTTAAAATACTTGTACTCTTCGTACGATGATGGTGGTGGTGTCATCAAAAATGTCCTTGAAAAATTAAATACTAAAAAACCCTTTGAAAAAATTCTGAAATTTTTTTTTCAAAAAAAAAATATATATATGCTAATATATTTAATATCCTTTATGTAGTGCAACACATCCCGAAATTTCATTTTATATCATTGTGCGACATGAACAAAATAAAAAAAAAATTGAACAAATCATATTCCGACGCCGCAGCATGGTAGAAGACCATAAATAAGAAGACACGTGTCCCTGCGTTTTTCCCATCACTTCCAATTTCGCGGTTATGGGCCCCAAAGGTTTGAGGCCTTGTTGTCTAAAGGCATAATTTTGCCAGGCTCATATTTTCAAAACCGCTAAGAATTTTAATTTGCTCTCGGAGGCAAAGTTATACCTCTTGTCTTAATTAATTGTGAACACATAAAGTCCACCAAACCACATCTTCAAGGTTAAAATCGTCAATGTCAAATTTCCTTTATAATATTAATCCATCATTCCTATAGTTTCAGACATATATAGTCCGGTTCATGTGTAACGCAATATTTTGAAAATTATTGGAAGGTGTTATCAGATATATAGAGAGTTGGGCCGACTCTCAAACCGAGTACTCAATCACATCTGGTAGTGTTGGTGCCATACAAATGCAGCAGTTTAATAGTTGTGAAAATACCACATATTGACTATAAACTGTTAACTTTTCGTACAATATTTTCAATATCTTTTTGTAATATTAGTGTTTACCCATAATACTTTCTCCAATAACATTCCGAGATTTCGCTACCCTTACCATTAAGTGTCAATAGTCTAAACATTCAACCATATCATTCTCCATAATATTAGAGAAAATAAACAATAACGAATAACTCATATTCATCTGTTATTGTTGTTTTGAAGACATTATTCCTAAGCATTCTGTGACTGCTACATAGACAATCGTTGCGACAAGAAAAATAAAAGAAAAACTCTCTAAGTATCTACATCATGCCATTGCATCATGACGACTTCGTTTGTTAAGTTGCTTATGGTAGTGATGTTGGTAACACATAACAAAACTATGTTTTCTGATTGTTTCAAGCCACACAATCCATAACGGAGATCATCGTTTGTATCTAAAACGACTAACGATGACGATGCTGAGACAATGATGATGTGTGTACTTCTTATGTGGAATATTATACTGCAGCATCTAGAAGGATAACACCAAGGGCACATAGAGTTGGGTATGATGTTCTTAAGTGGAGAAGTGCATGTATTTGCAATAGTTTTCTTCTTAACGATATTTCTAGCACATTTGCAACTTGCAAGTATGTATGTCTAAACGTACTACAAATGGATACAATAATAATGCTATGATTATCTTATGGGGATCATAAGAATGAGATTTGGGCTGCAATGTGGTGCATTATATTCGTTAAATAAACATTTGATGACCAGATATTTGAGTAAAATAATCATTATGGCAAGAAGCCAAACGTTTGAAAACACAAAAAACAGACATGCCTTCAGCTCTTCTGTAACGACGTGCTTTCAGACGACCTATTATTATATTATGATCAATAACTCGTATATAAAGACGTGCTCTAGCTCGTATATATAGAGACATGCTACGGCTCGTGCTTTAGCTCGTTTATAAAGACCTGATCCAGTTCAGCTATAAAGACCGGCTCCAGCTCATCTATAAATACATTGTCCAGCACGTCTATAAAACGTGAAGCCATTTTATAATCCATACCCTTATTAATGTTAGAAAAATAAATATTTATATTACCGTATTTTCTTTGTTATATCCTTCCATTCCACGAAGAAATAAACTTCCGTAATGACGACATAGACCATCTCTTTTGTCTAATTAAAAGCAAATCTTCATGAGACCTGACCTTTCCGATTAGCAAAGAACAATAATGCAATAACTAAAATTAAAAAAAAAAACTGACCTCGCAACTTGCCACTACGCTGGTTAGCTTGCAGAAACTAGAACAATGCTTATGCACTTAAATTTGACTTTATTATAAGATTACAATGTAAATTGTATCTATGACAAAATAACAGATTGCCATGCTGATGATGATGATGTAGGAAGCCATTAGTGGATCAAAGCATTGGAATACCATAAGAAACCCTGAAATCGTTTTTGTACAAAATGCATATAGAAGAAAAGAAAAAAAATGTGCAGGATGCCATTTGTTAAAGCGCTTATGGATATGATAAATTAGCTACAATGGAGTCATCATATTTCAACTTGGCTTTCTAGAAAGAAAGCTTAGTGGTTGCACAATAGGGTTATGACTTTTCGAAATTTTTTCTCAAAAATGAGTTCTTGCCCATCACAAATCGCTTTAAAAAATGTATGAAATGAAAAAAAAGAAATTTTTCAAAAATTACTTCCTGTTGCACGAATGAATAAACATAACACGGTGCATTTGAAACAATTTTAAATGGAAGGTGCTTACACCTCGGAAGTTTTTGCGGATTCTGAAACTACAATGTTTATAGATGAGAAAAATCAAAAAACGAAAAAAAATCGCCGGAGCGCTTTTTAAATAAATCGCGATTTAAGTTTAAATTTTTAGGGGTTGTTTAGGTTTTCACGATTTTGCTTAGAAACCGCAAGTCCTATCAAAATGGGACTAAAGAAAATATTGTAGCTATGAAAAGTCTCTACCAGATTGACCCTTATGGTATTCTCGTCGGTTTTACCGTTTTTGAGATATAGAAGTTCAAATTGGGACAATTCAAATTCAATTCAATTCTGTATCGCCCCCTTATAAAACAATGTCATCACTGAAAATTCCCAACTTAAACGTATACATCTAAAAAATCTTACAACTTAGGATAAGTTACTTAAGAGTTATTTGTAGAGAATTTTCACAGCTTTAAGATGTTCTCAGGTCCCATATCGATAAGACTTACCGTATTCAAACAAAATCGCGAAACCCTAACAAAAAAACCTAACAATGTAAACTGAGCTTCTTTATCTCAAAAATTGTACAGGCTGGGAACAAACGATAAGCATCAATCCTCTAGAGAATTTTCACAGCTACAAGATTTTCTTTAGCTCCATTTCGATTGGACTTGCGGTTTCCAAGCAAAATCGTGAAAACCTAAAAAACACGTAAAAATGTGGATTTTGACCGCGATTTATTTAAAAATCCCTACAGCGATTTTTTTCTTGTTTTTGGATTTTTCTCATCTATGAACACTGCTGTTTCAGAATTCACAAAAACTTTATCTGTGTAAGCGGTTATCATCAAAAGTTAGTTAAGGAGCACCCTTCATGACATTGTTTTATAAGGGGGCGATACAGTCAGTGCATTGCCTCAATTTGAACTTTTATATCTCAAAAATGGTAAAAACATCGAAGATACCATAAAGGTCGATCTTGTAGAGAATTTTCATAGCTACAATATTTTCTTTAGTTCCATTTTGATAGGAGTTGCGGTTTCCAAGCAAAATCGTGAAAACCTAGACAACCCCTAAAAATGTCAACTTAAATCGTGATTTATTTAAAAAGCGCTCCGGCGATTTTTTTTTGTTTTTTGATTTTTCTCATCTATGAACATTGTAGTTTCAGAATCCGCAGAAACTGCCAAGGTGTAAGCACCTTCCATTTAAAATTGTTTCAACAGCACCGTGATAAGGCTACTAATAACTTAAACAATGTTTATTCCATTCACATATTGTTTTTTTTTGTTTTTTTTTATGTTTTTTGTTAAAAAATTATATCTTTAAAAAAGCGTTTGCGACATTTTATGATTCTCAGAATTAAAGGAAAGTAGTGAGAAACTAATGTTATGTCGGTTTGGTTATCTCATGTGGTTCTATAGTTTATTTTCAATCATATATCTGCTTACAGTGGCTTCACAAAATTTTCCATAATTCTGATAAATTCAAATTTTAAAATCATTTTGTGTGTGAGGGTTTTTCTCCGATTCACCGTATAATTAAGATTTTATGTAATCTTATTTAGAAACTCATCACCCTATGATGCAGGGTTATGAGGTTGTAAGAAAGTCATAACCCTATTGCACACCTTCCACTCCCTCTCTTCTTTTTCCCAACTACCTCAGAAATGTATTTGTGGGATCTGCACCAACATCACTTTTGCAATTAACCGACAATACTCAAATAAAGTTCGTGGTTTTGTTTTTGTCAAATTGTTTGCTTGTTACTTAACATCCATGTCAAAAGAAAATGTTCATCTTTCAAATAAAATCCTTTATCAATGCACCGTTCTCTGGCACACACACTCCCCCAACCCTTTTTGTTCGCCCTCTCGTTAGTTGCTACTTTGCGTACAGCTTGAATACAAAGTGAAACCCAATCATTCATACACATTTCATAAGAGAAGATTAAATGGGATTTCTGTCAACACCAACAAATGCGACTGCAGCCAAATGGGAGCGGGGAATGAGAGAGATCGTGAAAGTTACTTATACTGCTGCTGCTACCAATTGGTATTTTATCAACTGTGTTTGCATGTCATACACAATCGAATGTTTTTCTATCTGCCTCTTCAGCTCTCTCTCGTTACCTTTTCAACATGTTTGCAATTTGAATTTGAAAGTAGTTTACACACATAAAGTGAACTTCTTTGACAAATATATATCCAAGTGAATTGGTACATAACTAAAGAAGTAGAAGGATAAGATTAAAATGGGTATAGTGTATCGTTCTAAGTGTTTAATTCGATGACAATACATTTTTTCACGCAATGTACGAACAGATGAGTTTGGTTACAATACAATTGAAATGTACATTAACATATAAGAGTGCAAGTTGTGGTCAGCATGAAAAAGTTAGGATATTGAAAACAAGTTTAAAGATTGATGGCCACATAATTGCTACCAAGGCCATGGACATGGGAAATTGGAAAAAATTCAATGCTATAATCTATGATGAATATTTCTCAATGACCTCAAACGTAAAATCAGAGCGTAAACTCATAGGGATAAGTACCCTTCCCATCGCGTACAGGGTTTGGTATTGCAGGATTTTTCACAGAAATTCTTTCACGATTCTTTGTAATTGACAGGTGTTGTTCGTTTCTTACTAAAAACAAAATTACCCAAAACCGAGAGATATTGCTGAATTAGTTTGTTTTCGCCTCTTCATTAACTTCATTAATTCTGATAAAGTTTATTAAAAATTGAAAACATTTTTAAAATATTCCATTTTTGCCGCTGCCCAAAATGGAATAAGTTTGTTTTTAATAAAATATTTTCCTCGGTAAACTTCATGTTTTGCTTCTTGCTGTCAGAACAGCATCCTTGTGAGTAGTCCAAAGAACTTATTAAGTGTAATTAAGTTAAAAGTTTCAAACAGAAACTATTTGACGTACATTTGTTGTTCATTAACAGGTGAAAGACTACTAAACAATGTGCTTAAGATTTGCAATGGCAAGCTAAAGGAAGTAACAAAAGGCTATTGTCAGACCGGACGAGTATTGGTATTAACTTTCACTGAATAAAAATTAGTTTTATAAATAAAAGTTTACCCTCTCAAAAGCCGTAAAAGTACGTTGAATAAAAGTTTAAATTATTAAGAACAACATATTTTTTATTTATTTATTTAAACCATCAGCCTATGTGAATTGGGGGGGGGGGGGGGGTTGTGAAGTGCCGGAAGTTGTGGACAGGTATTGTCCATCTTCGAACTGAAACTAAGTTTGGATAAAATATGACGAAGAACAAATTCAAGAGTTATCGTGCTCTCCAGCCACTATTTATGATGCCATAGGCGTTCTTTACACCTTTCTGGCAGTTTTCTCAAGAAGTAGGGACTTGCCCCTGCAAAAACTTTTAAAGTCGTAATGGAGGCTTCTAAAAAATCAAAGGAGGTAACCGAAGGAATGGACAAATATAGTCCACATTCGAATATGATCTATATCTGGTAGATATGCAAGGATGTGTAAAATATGGACCAAATCGGTCACTCCCTTCAAGCGGTGTCGTTATCGTCATATTTTTTCCAAACTTAAATAAAATTCAAAGAATACTCAATACTCAAAGAAATTGACCAACATGAAATTAAAATGATTTACTGAGAAACATTTATAATTTTCTCAAAAAGTGCCCCCGCAATTGTTCATGATTGCTTTTCCTTTTTTATACCCTCCACCATAGTATGGAGGGTATATTAAGTTTGTTTTTCCGTTTGTAACGCATTGAAATACTCATTTGCGTCCGTCCGTCCGTCCGTCCGTCTGTGGTAATCACTCTAGCATCCTCAAAAATAGAGCTAGGACGCTGAAATTTTGGGAAAATGCGTCTTTTGTTTGCAGGCAGGTCAGGTTCGATGATGGGCTATATCGGTCCACGTTTTGGTATAGCCCCCATATAACGGTACCCCCCGATTTACGGTATTTTGACGTTTTTAGCTACATTTTCAGACCGATTTGGCTATAATTTAACATTTAGGGTTCTTAAGTGTCAACAAACATATATAACAAAACTTGTGGACATAGGTCCACGTTTTGGTATAGCCCCCATATAACGGTACCCCCCGATTTACGGTATTTTGACGTTTTTAGCTACATTTTCAGACCGATTTAGCTATAATTTGAAATTTACGGTTCTTAAGTATCAATAAACTTACATAACAAAAGTTGTGGACATAGGTCCACGTTTTGGTATAGCCCCCATATAACGGTACCCCCCTATATACGGTATTTTGACGTTTTTAGCTACATTATCAGACCGATGTAGCTATAATTTTAGGGTTCTTTAGTGTTAATAAACTTATAAATTAGAAGTTGTGGACATAGGTCCACGTTTTGGTATAGCCCCCATATAACGGTACCCCCCGATTTCCGGTATTTTGACGTTTTTAGCTACATTTTCAGACCGATGTAGCTATAATTTGACAGTTGGGGTTCTTAAAAGTCAATAAACTTATATAACAAAAGTTGTGGACATAGGTCCACGTTTTGGTATAGCCCCCATATAACGGTACCCCCCGATTTCCGGTATTTTGACGTTTTTAGCTACATTTTCAGACCGATGTAGCTATAATTTGACATTTGGGGTTCTTAACAGTCAATAAACTTATATAACAAAAGTTGCGGACATAGGTCCACGTATTGGTATAGCCCCCATATAAGGTTCCCCCCCGATTTACGGTATTTGACGGGTTTAGCTACATTTTCAGACCGATTTAGCTATAATTTGACATTTAGGGTTCTTAAAAGTCAATAAACTGATATAACAAAAGTTGTGGATATAGGTCCACGTATTGGTATAGCCCCCATATAACGGTACCCCCCGATTTACGGTATTTTGACGGGTTTAGCTACATTTTCAGACCGATTTAGCTATAATTCGACATTTGAAGTTATTAAATGTCAATAAACTTATGTGACAAAACTTGTGGACATAGGTACACGTTTTGGTATAGCCCCCATATAACGGTACCCCCCGATTTGCGGTATTTTGACGTTTTTAGCTACGATTTAGGTATAATTTGAAATTTAGGGTTCTTAAGTATCAATAAACTTATATAACAAAAGTTGTGGACATAGGTCCACGTTTTGGTATAGCCCCCATATAACGGTACCCCCCGATATACGGTATTTTGACGTTTTTAGCTACATTATCAGACCGATGTAGCTATAATTTGACATTTAGGGTTCTTAAGTGTTAATAAACTTATAAATTAGAAGTTGTGGACATAGGTCCACGTTTTGGTATAGCCCCCATATAACGGTACCCTCGATTTCCGGTATTTTGACGTTTTTAGCTACATTTTCAGACCGATGTAGCTATAATTTGACATTTGGGGTTCTTAAAAGTCAATAAACTTATATAACAAAAGTTGTGGACATACATAGGTCCACGTATTGGTATAGCCCCCATATAACGGTATTTTGACGGGTTTAGCTACATTTTCAGACCGATTTAGCTATAATTTGACATTTGAAGTTATTAAATGTCAATAAACTTATGTGACAAAACATGTGGACATAGGTCCACGTTTTGGTATAGCCCCCATATAACGGTACCCCCCGATTTGCGGTATTTTGAAGTTTTTAGCTACGATTTAGGTATAATTTGAAATTTAGGGTTCTTAAGTATCAATAAACTTATATAACAAAAGTTGTGGACATAGGTCCACGTTTTGGTATAGCCCCCATATAACGGTACCCCCCGATATACGGTATTTTGACGTTTTTAGCTACATTATCAGACCGATGTAGCTATAATTTGACATTTAGGGTTCTTAAGTGTTAATAAACTTATAAATTAGAAGTTGTGGACATAGGTCCACGTTTTGGTATAGCCCCCATATAACGGTACCCCCGATTTCCGGTATTTTGACGTTTTTAGCTACATTTCAGACCGATGTAGCTATAATTTGACATTTGGGGTTCTTAAAAGTCAATAAACTTATATAACAAAAGTTGTGGACATAGGTCCACGTTTTGGTATAGCCCCCATATAACGGTACCTCCCGATTTTCAGTAATTTGATGATTTTAGCTACAATATTAAACCGAACAAGCAGTAATTTGACATTTGAAGTTCTTAGTGGTCACAACACCTCTCCATCAAAAATTGTCAACATAGGTCCATGTTCGGATATAGCTTCCGTGTAACGGTACCTCCCAATTTTCAGTAATTTTTTCAATTTTAGCTACAATTTTTAACAGAACTAACTGTAATTTGACATTTGAAGGTTGTAGTGGTCACCACACATCTGTATCAACAATTTTCAACATAGCCCCAATATAACGATACTTCCCTATTTTCGGTACTTTGAGGATTTTACTTAAAATGTTTAACCGAACGTACGTCCATGTTTTGGTATAGCCCCAAAACAAACCTCCCGATTTTCCGTACATTAGCTTTATTTTTTTTTTTTTTTTGACGAACTTTTTGTAATTTGAAATATAAAAGCCAACAAAAATTCTGCTACAAAAATTGTTCATTTAAGTTCATATTTTCGTATAGCCCACACACCTCCGAACTAGCTGTTAATTTTGATTAATTTTCGGTATTTTGAGGATTCTAGCTACAATTTTTAACCGAATTAGGAGTTATTTGACATTAAAGGCTCCCATCAAAAACTGTCAACATAGGTCCATGTTTTATTATAACCCCTATATAAAGGTACCTCCCAATTTCTAGCCCACCAAAAATTGTCAACAGTTAGATATAGGCACCATAAAAAAGGGCCTCCCGAATGAAGCATTTTTTGGGACAGGAATGAATATTTTATGGTGGAGGGTATGAAAAGTTCGGCCCGGCCGAACTTAATGCTTTTTTACTTGTTATATCTTACAAATATTAATTTGTCCCCCCTGCGTATAATGAATGCCAAAACGTGTTTTCTTCAACCATATTATTTATCATACGCCACTCGCCTACTACGTTGCACGTTGGGGATAATTATATTCTCTTTGCTTTTCATGAAACTACTATTTGGTCTTACTTCATTATGCATGGAATGTCGAAAACTTTATTTCATAACAAATTTGCAAAAGTGTGTGTGTATGTGTACTCGTATTTTCAATGTTTACATAAAGTAATGTTATACATTCCGGCAAGGTTGTGAAAACTTTGGCCATATTTATAGGAGTGCTATAAAAACTCCAAAACTCCTTTTACGCATTAATCCACCTGAAGTTCTAAAATAACTTTCAGTGAAAACTGAAGAGAAACAAAAAAGTGGGAGCAGATAGCACTTCAAACGGAAAATATAACAAGGCAACACTGTTCCCTGAATTTTTAGAAGCACCACTTGAAATACCACCAAACAAAACTCCAAGCAGTACAACTTAGTTTTATGACTAATGAAATATATTTTCGCTTTTGTTATCTATCTTAAAACTTATTCGCTATGGTTCGATGTTTGCTCAGAATAATAAACAATTTTCAGCAAAGAAATTCTTAAAATTAGGCAGCAAAAAAGGAATATGAAGAAAAATGTTTCAAATAAGTTGTGGAAAAAAGGGGAAGGACGTTCGTTTTTTAGCAAAAACAAAAAGAGTACTTGACGAATGATTTGTTTTTACTTCTTATTGATGTTACAATTGAATACTCTTAAATGATTACTTGAAATCTAAATGAGGCCTGTAAGTGAAAGAGTTTGGAGAATAATTCATAAAGTTTTGTAAAAATTTGGTTTTTATGAAAAAGAACTTAGCAGAACCAAATACCGGAAAATAAACAAAAATTGAGAAAGTCTATGGAAAAAGAATACCCAAAAACCTCTACAGAAAGGAATGACTAAGAATCCGTATCCAATAGAATCCACCGAAGTGATTATTTTGTTATTTTATTCGAAAGGATCCTCTTGTTGGAGGACATGGCTGAGTGCGAGCGAGGGGAGTGGAATTGCAGCAGCGATTTACTTAAACAGCCACGAATTATTCCGTAGATCTGGGGAGAGAGTCTCGGAATAATTATTCTACTGGATTAGAACTGGTAGCCTCAAGTTTTTGAGGCTTTCTAAACACACTATTCATGGTTAAAGCGTAGGGGTGGTCTCTCACCCACCTACCAAAAACACTGACATACAAATTAAAGAATATCAAATGTTCTTCCACCATGTGTAATTTTTGGGTCATAGTCTGATACCGCAGCGTGGTTTAAAATCTAAAAGACTCGTGTCCCGGCGTTTTTTCCGATCACTTGAAGTTTCGACGTTATGGGCCCCCATTAAAAACTTATATTTGCCCTGGTGGACATAGAAATGGAATAGGTATATTTTCAGTCTGAATAAAGCATTTGAGTTATGGTGAGTGGTTAGAAAACTTTTCCTATAACGGTACCAATCGATTCCTTTAATTTGGAATTTAGGTTCAAAGTAGTCAAAAGTCTTGAGTATACCCCCATTTTGTTTAATTACACTGTGCTACACGAAAAACTGCCAGGCGTTCTGATGCATAAATTTCGTTTTGTGGGAGTCCCAGGAAGACGAAAATACCTTTGGTTTCTTTGGGCTACTTCTTTTTTTAATTAAAAACGTTGAATCTAGTGAAAAACGAGTTCTCTTGCATTTTCAAATTTAAAGGGCATAACTTATTTTTACACAACGGATTTCTACAGCTTATTTTGTCTATAAAAGGGGAGAATAATGTCTTTCGACACAAAGAATGGCATAACTCATCTATTTTTCAACCGATTTCAATGGTATTTCGCATTTTGGAAAGCTAACTAAATGTGCTTCTTGCTAAAAGCGAATAATTACACTGTTTGCTATCTCCTAAGCAGCCTAGAGCAAAGGGAAATGTATTTCCTGTTTTTTAATGAAATTTTGTCAAACTTCAACCACTATAACCGATTTTGAAAATCTATGGGTTGTTCGAAAGACATTATTCTCCCTTCAAAGAAAAAAAGCTGTAGAAATCCGTTGTGGAAAAAATAAATTATGTCCGTTTAAATTTGAAAAACCAAGAAACCCCATTTTGCTCTACAGTTAACGTTATAAAATCCAAAAACGAAGTGACCCAAAGAGACCAAAGGTAGTTTCGTTTTCCATGGACTCCTACAAAATAGAATTTATGCATCAAATCCCCTGCAAAAATTATTTTTCAACTTTTGTACCACAATGTTTTAAAACACTGTCTCGTTTCTATGTACACACTTTCAATGCCGGCTATATTCATTCACAATGACAATACCACATTTCAATAGAATTTGAGATCACATAAGCCTTAATTTTGTGTTTCGTTTGAAACGAGAATACAATAATAAAGCTTCCTCTTAGATGAAAACATGAAAAGCTATTGACTTTGACAAACGTGGCAATAGACAATTTTTATGAAAGAAATAAATTATGAAAGATGCTGAATTTAAGACTGGAGACAAAGCATACATACATTTATACCTCATTTAATTTCCAAACAATAAATTAAAACGCAAATCCTTACAACTTATGGCAGTAATTTTAATTAGCAGTTGATGTAGTCGTTTATTAACATTTTAATATTGATACAACCAGTAAGGAAAGGATGAAAGTCGGGCGGGGCCTACTATATGATATCCTAGATTTAACTAATTTCCGTGTAGACGCTTTTTTATTCCCCGGTACGATTTGTAGCAAATGAAACAGGGTTTGTTTTAGATTATGATTCTACAATGCACAGTGGCCAAATTTCCGAAAAACCTGGCGAAAAATCGAAATGACGTTGTAACAATTTATACTAAATAGTGTCAAATATTGTTTATAGGATCCAACTGCGTGTAGTTATGAAAAAATATATATGTTTCTTTTTTAGTAATTGGGTATAAAAGCAGGTCAAAGTGTCCCTATTTTGATTTTTTGTTTTTCTTAACATTTAGGTTGTTTATTAAAATATTATTATATCCAAAGTAAACAACGGGTTTTAAATATTTTTTTTTTAATTGGAATGAAAGGCATGTGAAACGAACTTAAAATGTTCAGTGCAGCCAATGAAGCACGGGGTTTTTAATAATTGTTGTCCATACTTGTTGATTTTTTCAAGGTCGATTTTCACAATAAATGATGAAGATAGTTGTGAGTAAGATCGAGTTGGGTTGTATACCATATCACTTAATAAAAAGGGAAGAGTTGGAAACCGATTTCCATCGAAACATCCTGCACATATTTGCATTTTTCTTTTTTATGTGATATTTTGTCTTGCAGATTTGTATATATTTTCGTTGATTTATAATGTCAGAATATAGTACAGTGTAACTTCCTGGGTTTAGGTAAAATTTAGAGTTTAGATGTATTCTAGGACATACAATAACATTTCATGGCGATCAAATTTCTAGGATATTTTCAAAAAAAATCAAAAAGACGCTTTTTATGACTCGCGCGAGGGTTACTTTTTTAAGAAGAATATTCCTCACATCCTTTTCAGTAAAGTTGCGAAAGACACCATATACCTAAAGTGCAAGGATTCCAAGTAACATTAACCCAAATATTTCCAAAACTGTAAAAATGGTAGAATTTCAGTTTCTTGTTTTTTTTTTGGCCAAATGGATACCGATATTTCCTTGGTATGTAATCATTTCTTTGGTGACGTATAGTGAAATTTAGCGGAGAACATTTTATCTTTGGCGCCATTCTTCTAAAGTGATGTTTTGTATGACAATTTTGCCGAACTCACATGAAGTGCGGCCTTAACCCTAAAATGTGTTTTTATTTTGCATATTTTTTGAGTTAAGGAAAGATATATAGGTTTGGTGTATTCTAGGACCTATAGTAAAAAATGATAACGAAAAACATTGTAGAATTGTACAGTTTTGGCCAGGTTTTTCGTAAAATTGGCCACTGTACAATGCTTTATTTACTTTATTACTCTAATCCACAACCGACTTTAATTACTAAGTACACAGCTTGTCTCTATTAAGCACACATATTACTTTTACCTATCAGTTACATTTGTAACAATATATATGAGAGCTATATCTAATTCTGGACCGATTTTGATATAATTTGGTGCAATTTTCTAGACTGAATTCAGTCTCACATTCCAAATTTCATCAAAAGCGGACATATATAGCGTGTTTGGTGCAGCAAATACGTGAAGTCGTCCGAGAATATATATTTAAAAGATTTTCACTTTATGAGAGTTAAAATAAATTATATTATATTGAAAGTAAAAATTTTGAAAAATAAAAAATTATTCGAATAATTATTGGTGAGTCTCTTTGTTGGTTTTAATTTTCCACTTCTATGTAGATCTCAAAATCATTTATGATGAGTCCAATAGAGCTATGAGTGATGGTGTGTATTCGTATTTTCCTACTTATTCGTCAATTGTAATATAGACTTTACTTCCTGGCATTCTTGCCACAGATCAACTTCTTTCTGATTATTATTCATTTTTTACATCATATGACCGTGCCAACTTAAGCATTTATTTTTACTTCTGTTTTTCTTTCATTACATTCATGGCAAATAAATTACCCATTTAGTTAAGGAATATCACTTATCTTAATGATCAGTCTTAACAAAAGACTGTGTGCGCAAATTCATTAAAATAATTATACCAATACAAACACAAACAAACCCATATAAAAGCAAAAAAATGTGTCCTTGAGCCATATGTTGCCGTTCACTACTACAAGCAATCCACGCTTGTTTTGTTTGTTGGTTTAAAGGCCCCAACCACAATAGAATACGACAGAATCGCCGTTGGAATAAACAAATTACACTGTGCGACAACAAAAAAAATTACAAGGAAAATCGAGTAGATTATGAAAGTAGAGCTAAAAATATGAGACACGTGTATCGGCGTTTTTAAAGTTTACGTCGGAAAGTAACCAAAATAGGCGGGGCAAGTTCCGGCCATTTTTAATTTCTTCGAAATATTCGAATTAAGATATCTTGGAATCCTTGCATTTCAGGTATATAGTGTCTGTGGCAACTTTACTCACGAGGGTGTGGGGAATATTTTTAATAAAAATTTTAACCCTCATGCGGTTCATCAAAGGGGTCTTTTTTTCCTTTTTTTGAAAACCTTTCAAAAACTCCTTAAAAATGCGATCATATCAAATCCAAATATTCCACAAAATTGTCATAAAATTTTACTATAGGTCTCAGAATACACCAAATCTGTAACTCTTGTCTAATCGCCAGGAATCTCTAAAAATGAAAAACACGTTTTAGGGTTAAAGTCGGACTTCATCTGAGTTTATTCACAATTGTCCCACAAAACATAATTTTAGAGAGACAAAAATATTCTTCATCAAATTTCACTATGGGTCACCAAAGAAATGAAATGTCTATTTACATTTTATAGCATGAAAATATCAGTATCAATTTTGCTGAAAAAAACAAGTAAGAGAGGGCTATAGTCGGACGGGCCGACCATGTGATACCCTACACCACTTCCCCTGCGCACTAGTTTTCCACTGAAATAATGTTATATGATTGCGACATATTTTTGCTGTCCGGTCATACATGCATAAGCTGATATACACGATAACATACCAGAGATATAGCACATACATACACCGTCATTACTGGAAACGTTAAGTGTTATTTTCCTTATTTTACAATGAAAGAAAGAAATATCAAAAGACATTTAGAAGTAGATTTCGCTGATTTTTACCCAATCACCCAATAAAAAAAATGACAATTTTTTTAGGCATTATATTACTTTTGACCAAAGGTAGCACAAACATTTCAAGACTACTGCGAGTATATCATTACAATTTGCATCAATTTAAATCGTGGGAATTTCATTTTGTAGCATAGCAACTAAATGTAGTTCGTTACAAACAAACAAAAACAATAAAGAAACCCATTTATATGCTAGACAGTGCATCCGTTATATAACCGCTACCTTGATATAATTTGCATAAAAAGAGAGGCCACGAGTTGATTTTCTAGTTTCGTTTTCGTAATTTGTCTGCATGTCCCCCAGAAATTAAAATGTGGAGACAAAAATTTAATTTTTATATCTTTCTTACAAAGTTTTGGTAAAATATTATCCGATCATTATACAAAATTATTAGCATCTTCCTTGACCAAAACTCTTACCTCATGCATAAATTTGTCAGTATTATACTATGTATAACTGCGACCTTTAGCGTGAATGTAATTACAATGCACACTATTAAAACTGTAGGATCCTCGTATATAATAGGGTTAACTTGTATATAATAGGGTGTAACAGACCACGTATATCAATTATGTTAATGTATGTTAATAGAGCGTCTTCCAAATATAACTCACGTTGACTTTCAGGATATAATACAAATTTTACACAAAAGTTTTGGACCATTTAACCCGCTAAATATTATCTGATCATCTTTGGCGTAAATCCAAACCGTAAATAAAATTTCGCGCCGATCAGACTATTATTGCAAATTTGTAGCATCGGAGGAAAATATGCATATCCATTATATAATAGGCAGTAGGCCCGTTATATAGCAGACACATTATATGCAATTTGCATCAGGGAGATGACAGCAGTTCTTTTTCCATATGTAGGCCACCGGTTTTTTCCCTCCAGGAATTAAAATATTGACAAAAATAAAATTTTTATATTTTTCATACCAAACTAATGGTCCATTTCACCCGCTAAATAATATCAGATGATTATCCAAAATTGCAGGCATCTTCTTCGACCTAAACTCTTAATTCGTGCAAAATTTCGTGACTATTGAGCTATAATTGCGACCTCTAGCGGGTTTATGATAACACTACAAACAAAAAACTGGATATATGAGGCTATAACCCTCTTATCTGAACACGTACATCAACATAATTGACATCAATGGAAAGGGCAAGAATTGGCCTTCCAATATTATTTACGTGGGCGGGATGTGTCACCCAGGAATAAAGATATAACCCGTATATTAAAAATTTTCAAAATTTTCACACAAAAGTTGTGGTCCATTTAACCCTCTATACATCATCCGATCACCATCTCAAATTGCAAGCATTTTCTTTGTCATATACTGTTACTATGTTCGAATTTTCGATTATTGCGACCAACAGAGCAGCTACAAAATCGGATAAAAATTTTGTTTTTGGTCCATTTCACCCGCTAAATATTTTATGATCATCACCAATCAAAATAGCGATCTATTCTGATATGAAATCGACCTCCATACCAAGTTTCGTGACGATCGGTCCATAATTGCGGCCTGGAGTTTGATTACAACTTGTAATGGACAGACGGACACACGGACGGACGGACACACATCTCAAAATCGCTTTATCTCGCCGAGATATGAAGATTGGTATACCACATTGGGGGTCTCCGACGAATATTTCGCGGTGTTACATGAATTTTTACCAAAACAAACTTATAATACCCTTTCCACATTGTGGTGTAGGGTATAAACATGAAAATATTTCCCAATTTTTTTGATGAAAAAATTGTTCTTCTTTTTTCGAGTTGATACATGGAAGCAATATAAAACTTGGTTATAGGTGAAAAGTGTCAAAGGATAAAAAATTCTGCACAAAATTTCACTATGAGTTTCAAAATAAACCATATAAATATGTCTACTATTTCCTTAAAAAGTTAGATTACAAATTTATATATGGGGATTTCTGAGTGAAATCGGACACTTTTTCAAGATGAGGTTTTTGATTTCCTTTATTTTTTGCTGCGGTGATGCTGCTCATTAGCAAAACATTTTAGTATATTTTCAGATTTTTTTGGACTAACCGTTCCGTTTGAACTAACCGCCTTGAAAAAGTCAAATTCTGTAAATACTACATGCAAAGGAATACTCATAACTTCTTTAATATTGGTCCAATTTGAAACAATCTTTTTTTGTATGTTTTGTTGTTTTATCAGCTGTTAAATAAAAAAATAGCAACAAAATTTGCACAGTGGGCTTGGACGCTATTTCCGCGATTTAATATTTAAAATCAATTTTTTAAGATGTTCGACCCCTTCGATTTTCTTTACATTTTTTTGTATTAAACTACGTTCAATTACAAAAATTTTAAGTCCTATGTGGTAATGGGATTCGGACCATTAGTATTTTTTCTGAATTTTTTAAGATTTGTCAGTACAAATTTTCCTTTATACCTTTGTCCAAAATTTGTATTTCCTGTATTTTTGAAGCTAAGAGTACATATTTATCATTATATCTATATATCAGGACTATTGTCAATTATTTCATATTCCATTTCAGAAAAAAAAGAATACATTTTTTTCGCGCTACATCAACGATTTTTGATATGTAGGTTAAGAAAAAAATTCCGAGTACGAATCTGGTCGCGAGCCAATATTTGGTTGTTGCGGACAAAAGTTATGGCGCTTTTATTTCGCTTTTTAAGAAAGAAAATATTATAAAAACGCTAATTATTTTAATGAGCACAATTGTTACAAAAAAGTTCTCTCGAAGTTACTTCAGCGAGTAGATTGCATAATACCCGCAAAATGTTACACAGAATTCGCGGAATGTACAAAAAATTGATAAATTATTGAATATAAGTCTACTTTTTTTCAAAATTAAGGCCCATTTAGTGGTCATAAAATTACAAAAAAAATTGTTGTGGATCCAAACTTCACCGCAAATCAAATGAGACTACCATCATACAGATTGGTGTTATAGTTTGGATGTTACAGCCAAAATAAGCACATATTTCGGTCAAAAAAATAATTTTTGGTTTAAAAAAAACATTTTTCACATGCATTATGTAGTAGAAAATATTGTAAAAATTTATAGGAATACTTCCTTCATTTTGCTTAAATCTCCCAACAAAATAGACGGATTTTGCTTTATTGACATTCATATTAAAGCTTTCCCATTAGGGAAGCTAATTGGGTTGATGGGGATATATGTCAAAGCTTCTGAAATGGAAATAGAGGTCAAATAACCCATTTTTATTTATATGCCTTTTTTAATACATGTAAAACGCGTAATTATCAAAATCAGTTTGTCCGCATATGATTTTCATGTACAGTAATACCATATCTTTTAATTTGAATATAGTTTTCGAAATTTAATTAGGAGGCTAAGATGTAGCATCGGCTGCATCTTAGTGCCTAAAAACCTATATAACGTCGCTAACTTGCGCGGAGTGCGTATGCTTTCTGTCCGCATCCGATTTCAGTGTCCACCATAAAAATCTACATCGATATATATCTATTTCAAGGCGGTCAACGAAGAACCGTGGATGTAGCATCACACACTATTTTTTGGGATAAAATGAATGTAGCTCCCTTATCAGTGAAGTTTTGAAATCTTTGTTTCCGCTAAAACGAAGATGCTGTATTAGTTGTTTCATTGCAGTGGAAACGAACCGCAGAAAACGCGATAAAATACGCGATATTTCCAAAAACAATTTTAGGTGATTTTTCTACTTTGGATTTTCTTGTAACTCGCGTTTTAGTGGATGGATTTTCACGGAGAATGATTTATTAGATCCGGAACGTAAAAAACTAAAATGTGCAATCAAGTACGAGGAAATCGAATAACAATTGTAAAAATTAGGCCCGAATAATATGATTTTTAGAAAAATATTCACACAAAATTTCGTCATTTCGATACATATTTCTGTGAAGCTGTGGAGGCTACATTCACGATATGCGTATCAAAAAGCTCAGAATCGCAAGTACTATAATCCTATTAAAGCCTTTTTGAAAAATCTGTTTGCGGAACGCGACCAGAAGAAAATGTCAAAAAACACTGTAAATTTGGCTTCAAAATGTCAGCGTCATTTATTGGTAGACGCTGATGAAATTTTGAAAAGTTATACATTAGTGAGATTATCCTTATTTAGTTGGCTTCTACTTTTACCTTGACAGGAAAATCGTGAGAAGTGTGGTTTACTCACAAATCGAGAGAAAACAAAAAAAGACACGTTGGCTTCAACCCATTTTTACCCATTTTCTAACATAAATATAGCCACAGCTTCCACGCAAATTAACTTTTGAGGCCAATATTTTTTGCCACGTTCAAAAACATTTCATTTTATCCATAAACATTTAATTTGTATAATATACAATCACAAGTCGCGTGTTCTAAAAGGGTAAACCTTGGCTTCAGCTATGTTAAATTTTCAAAAATATTGGTGATATATAAATGAGCTTGGTGATAAGTGATTGACTGACTGACTGACTCATCATCAACGCCCAGCCAAAACGGCTAAAGCTAGGAGCTTGAAATTTTACCAGTGGGTCACTGTTGATGCAAATGTGCGAGATAAGGCCGGGTTTTAGAAAATTCGTCCTGGAACCACAAAAAATAACAACAACAAAAATCCTTATTTTTCATTACTATTACGTACTTATTCACTTAGTTGGCCCTCTGCAATACATGTGTCAAATTAACAATGCTATAACTTCATGATACCGTAAACGATCACACATAATTTCAAATTTTGTAGTTTACTTCTAGGCGCACTTATTTTATCGTAAACCACTAAATAATAGAAAGACAAGACATTTGTTATCTTCCATTGCAACAGATGTCGCAGTTGGTGATAATGGTATAAACAACAATTACGCGAAACATACAAACCGATCCTGATTTAGTTTTCACATAACAGGTGTCACAAAAAAGATTTAAATTCGTTAAAATACAGTTAGAAAAGATGATTACAAACGATGCATTCGTAAAAATTTTGATTTTCAATTTAAAATTAAAACAAAAATTCGTTCAATAAATGATGTTCGGTTTGTTGAACAAATGAGTTGCTGTTGAAGACAACATTAGGGGAATAAATTCAGAAATCGGACAGAAATAACAACAACTAAAAACTGTATGGACCTCACTTTTTGGTAATAACTAAATGTTTGCAAATCAATGAAAGTGCAATAAAATTGTGCACATTACCACGATTTATTTGCTATTAAGAATTTTATCGTATATGGAGATGTACAGTCATAACTATTCAATTTCAAAATCTGTAATTTGAAGAAATCGCTAAATAATTAATGAAATCAATAATAGGCCCCAGGAATATAGGAATTTGGTATGGAAATAATGGTTGGGAAGTGGTGCTTCTAAAAGGAAATGGTTTGGAAAATTACCAATCATGTGTACGAAAAGTACTAAATTTAGTACAATTTAGATTTGGGTGAACGTAAAGAGCGGGAAACCTGAAATTTGGAATTAAGGTTACTGTTGTAGTTAGGGTGTCCAAAAAACCGGTTTTTCCAAACAAAACGGTTTTCGGTTAACCGAAATTTTCAGTTTTTTAAAAAACCGGTTTTCGGTTTTTAAAAATTTTCAAAACCGGTTAACCGGTTTTGTAAAATAGGTACAAAATTGCTCATAATTGATAAATATTTGATTAAAAATTTGCGGCAAGGGGTAAATTAAGTATAACTAACTCTTTATTATATAATTGTCTGATAATATCCATGTTTTTTAACATTTAACCTTAAAGTGGAGACAGCAAACATAAGTCAGAAATTGTGCTCTAAGAATAGTAAAAGCCCTTACAAATATACGATTGTGTACCAAAGGAATTAAATTTACATTTTATTAAGTCTGGATTCTCCTTCTTGCGTTGAGAACCTCAAATTATCGTGCCGGAATCAAAATGTACTTTGTTATCGTTACCCTTTACAACCTTAAATTTGACAAGTTCTTAGTTTACTGTAATAATTAAAAAACGTATGAATAACGTCATTCAAACAACCGTGTGACATTACGTATACGCAGTTTTTTCATAGATCGTTCAATTGAACTATATTGGAGTTGTGCCATTTTACACTAGATATTTTCAAGTTTAAAGGTATCTGACATTTATAATTTAGCCGTACCTTTTGTTAGATATGTTTAGTTTACTTTCAAGAATACAACTGTACTGAAATTTTAAAAATATTACTACTTTTTTTAAACCGGTTAACCGACACAAATAACCGGTTTTTTCGGTTAACCGAAAATGACGTTTTTGGCAAAAACCGGTTTCGATTTTGTAACTCAAAACCGGTTAACCGGTTAACCGGTTTCGGTTTTGGACACCCTAGTTGTAGTGTAGGATTGAGATATGAGGGTAGTTTTGGAAATTCGTGCTTATGTGTACGAAAAGTACTAAATAGTACTAAATTTGGTACAATAGGGATTTGGGTGAACGGATAGAGCTGGAATCCTGATATTTGGAATTGAGATTACTGTTGGAGTGTAGGATTGAAGAACTTTTGGAAATTCGTACTTATGTGTATGAAAAGTACTAAATGGTACTAAATTTGATACAATGGGGATTTGGGTGAACGGATAATAGCTGGAATCTCGAAATTTGGAATTGAGATTACTGGTGGGGTGTAGGATTGAGGTAGTTTTGAAAATTCGTACTTTTTTTTTTTTTTTGTAATTCAGTTTTATTCAATATATAAATTTACAAGGAAAATAAATTGCCCCTGCGCCTTAAAGACTTTATAGGGGCGAGTTGGCATATTTAACAGTAATCAAAAGTATGTACAAATAAAAGTGTATAATATATATTAAGATAAAGGAATAGTATTAACACTACAATAGAAGCATGGTCAAATTATTAAACAAATACAATTTCAATTTATTTTTGAATGTTGAAATTCGTTGTATGCTTTTAAGTTCTGGGGGGAGATGATTAAATTCAGAACAACCACTATGTTCAATCCTCTGCTTGGTTGATTCGAGTCGACATCGTGCAACTCGCAAGTTTGCATGATTTCTGGTATCAAAAACTGACTGGTTTAAATGGAAAGTGAAAGACTGGGGACTAAGGTTTCGTACTGATTTAAACATAAATGTAAGCAGTTGCATTTTGTATAGGCCATATATAGGTAAGATGCCATTTGCGAAATTCTCATATAAAGAGACTGTTGCGTAAGTACGAGGTAGATTGTAAACTAATCTTAGTGCTTTGTTTTGAATTCTTTGTAGCGATTTTAGTTGTACGCTCTTCCTGTGCCCATATGCTATACACATATAGTTAAAATGACTCTGTATTAATGAGTGGTAAATTAAAAGATTAGTTGAGGTATGAAATTTCCTTCTGTATTTATGTAAAATTCCAATGGCTGGTGCGACTTTAGATTTAATCTCCTGTATATGTAAATCCCATGATAGATTATGTTGCAAGTGAATACCAAGGTACCTTATAGAACGGGAATCATATATGGTTGTATTTCCAATAACAATGTGGAAAGGATCAAAATCTGCACAATGAGGACGAAAACGTATAACCTTTGTTTTCTCGGAATTAAGAACAAGCTTGTTAATTCGGCAAAACTCCATTATAGTTTCAGCGTCTTTTTCCATTTGTGATTTCAATATTGCTTCGTGGTTATATGGATAAAAAAGGGAAATATCATCTGCATAAAGTATGAGTTCCCCGTGGAGCTTTAGCTTAAATATGTCGTTTATGTATATGGTAAAAAGCAGAGGACCTAAAACGCTACCTTGTGGTACTCCATGCAGAACAACTCCAGTAGTACTCTTTACCCCATCCATCTCCACATACTGTTTTCTATTCTTAATGTAGCTCTCCAACAATCGTAAAGCATTTTCTTGAAATCCGTAGAAAGAAAGCTTTGTAATTAATATATCGTGATCTATCAAATCGAAGGCCTTCGATAAGTCATAGAAAACCGCTCCAACACCACCACATTTGTCGTCAAGACCTTTGCATATTAAATTTACTACTTTTATAACTGCATCTTGCGTTCCACAACCTTTCTTAAATCCAAATTGGTTTTCATGTAATTGATGCGATTCATTCAAATAACGAGAAATTTGCGAATGCATTACTTTTTCAAAAATTTTATCAATACACGACAACAAGCTTATTGGTCGGAAATCGCTAACAATCTGAGAACAAGCCATTTTTGGTATAGGTATTACTTTTGAAATTTTGAGAACATCTGGAAATGTAGACGTTTGAACTATGTTATTGAATATTGTAACCAAGTGTGTACTTGCAGATTCATTGCAACGCTTTAGTGCTTTGACCGAGATGTTATCGCCACCTGGACTTTTGTTACACTCTATGTTGTTGATGAGACTAAGAATTTCTTCGTTGTCAGTAAGATTGAAAGAAAAGGTTGTACTACACTGCGTAAGCGTTTCAAGTCTATTACAATTGTCATCCGTAAGGACATTTAATCTGGCTCTTAATAGCGTCGGAACTTCCAAAAAATAATCGTTAAAAATATTGCACTTCATCTTCACATCAGAGATCAATTGACCGTTTTCATCTCTCAATTTGTATTGCCTTTTCTTGGTTCTTCCTAAACATTCATTTAAAAATTTCCAGCATTTTTGAGGATTATTATTAAACGACTCAATATTTCCACTCAAATAATCATTCATGCATGTTCTTTCTGCTTGTTTAATTATTTTGCTTATATTCTTTAGTATAAAGTCATCGGTACGGTTATGTCCACATTTTCTTCTTTTAGCCAGCAATTTTTCCTTAAACTTTCTGAGAGATAGCAAATTTCTGGTAGCCCATGGCGTTAGCAAAGATTTAATAGAAACATTTTCTTCAGTTACAGTAGTATTTAGGTTTATAATTTCCGAAAAACTACTGATAAAATTATCGGCATCAGTTGACGGATTTCCGCAATGGATGAAATTGTTAGCATAATGTTGAAACTGTTGCGAGATCAAATCAAAGTTACTGTGTTTATAAATTTTCTTTACATACTTGATATTTGGAGTCGTACTATTGATATTGCACCATATTATATTGTGATCAGACATTTCGCATTCAATAGAGTCCAAAGCAATTTTACTTCCCACATTGCTGTATACGTGGTCGAGGCATTTTCCACTATGTGGACGACTAATTAGAGAATGGCAAGTTTCAAAATCTGAGCAGGATAACGTGGTACAAAGGATTGAAGAAGAACGAGAATCAAGAAGATTTATATTAGCATCTCCACATAAAATTGTTGGCCCATTACATCTGGCACAGAAAACATCTTCCAGAAACTGTAAAAACTGGTCGGAACTACACCGTTGAGACCGATAAAAAGTTCCAATTCTTAATGATTTTCCGTCGATTTTGTAGTTATCCAAAGTAATTCGGATGGCTTCAATGAAATTATTACTTTCACATATTTCCACAGAATATGTTATGTTTTCACGTATGTAAAGCGAAACACCTCCATAGCAGTCATATCTGCAGCAATGTACCGTTTCGTATCCTGGTATTTTATAAATTTGCGTTAAATCAGTCCGAAACCATGTCTCTTGAATAGCAATGATATTTGGAAGTATTGGTAGTTGAGACAGTAACGATTTAAAAGCAATAAATTTTTCAACAGACGATATGCTTATGGGTACTAAATTTAGTACAATTTGGATTTGAATGAACGGATAGAGCTGGAAACCTGAAATTTGGAATTAATATTACTGTTGACGTGTAGGATTGAGATATGAGGGTGGTTTTGGAAATTAGTACTTATGTGTACGGAAAGTACTAAATGGAACTAAATTTTGTATAATGGGGATTTGGGTGAACGGATAGCGCTGGAATCTCTAAATTTGGAACCGAGATTACTGGTGGAGTTTAGTATTGTGGAAGTTTTGGAAATTCGTACATAGGGTACGAAAAATACTAAATAGCACTAAATTTAGTACAGTTTCGATTTGGGTGAACGGATAGAGCTTGATTCCTCAAATTTGGATTGAGGATCACTGTTGAAGAGTAAGAAAGATGCACCAAAGGGTTTTTGGAAACTTGAGTGTACGAAAAGTACTAAATGGTACTAAATTTAGTACAATTTGGATTTGGGTGAACGTATGTATGTAGCTGGAAACCTGAAATTTGGAATTAAGATTACTGTGAAGTGTAGGACTGAGATATGAGGGTGGTTTTGGAAATTCGTACTTATGTGTTCGAAAAGTACTAAATTTGGTGCAATAGGGATTCGAGTGAACGGACAGAGCTGGAATCCTGAAATTTGAAATTGAGATTACTGTTGGAGCATAGGATTGGGGAAATTTTGGAAATTCGTATTTATGTGTACGAAAAGTACTAAATGGTACTACATTTATTACAATTTGGATTTGGGTGAACGGATAGAACTGGAATCCTGAATTTTAAGTAGTTTTATTTTATTTTTTTTAATTTAAAGTATGAATTTTAGTAAACGGAAAGAGTTAGAATTTGCAACCCGTTTGAGTCCTGAAATTTGAAATTAGGATTACTATTGGAGTGTAGGACTGAGGTAGTAAGGGTACGAAAAGTACTAAGTGATACTACCTGTGGTACAACTTGGATTTGAGTGCACGGATAGCGCTGGAATCCTGTTATTTGGAATTATGGTTACTGTTGAAGTGAAGGATTAAGGTTGTTTTGGAAAATCGAATTGTACAGAATTTTATACAATTTGTTTTTGGTAAAGGGGTTTTTGGAAATTCGTCGTAGACAGGTACGAAAAGTGCTAAAGTGTACTAAATATGGAATCCATTGTATTAGGCAAACGCGAAGAGCTAGAAATCTGAAATTTTGAACGAGTGGTCATTGATGGAGAGTTAGGAAGACGTACCAAAGGGTATTTAGAAACTCGACCTATAAGTGTACGAAAAGTACTAAAAGTTTCTAAATTTGGTACGAATTGCATATTTTTAATGGATAAAGCTAGAATCTTCAAATTTGGTATGGGAATCAAGGTTGGGAAATGGCGTTGAAATAAGGAAATGGTTTTGGAAGCTCGTATTTATGATTACGAGCAGTACTAAATTTGGCAGTATTAAAGCTGGAATCCTAAAGTTTTGAAGATTACTGTAGGGGTGTAGGATTGAGATAGTTTTGGAAAGTCGTACCTTTGGGTACGAAAAGTACTAAATGGTACTAAATTTAGTACAATTTGGATTTGGGTGCACGGATAGAGCTGGAATCCTAAAGTTTTGAAGATTACTGTAGGGGTGTAGGATTGAGATAGTTTTGGAAAGTCGTACCTTTGGGTACGAAAAGTACTAAATGGTACTAAATTTGGTACAATTTGGATTTGGGTGAAAGGATAGAGCTGGAATCTTAAAGTTTTGAAGATTACTGTAGGGTTGTAGGATTGAGATAGTTTTGGAAAGTCGTACCTTTGGGTACGAAAAGTACTAAATGGTACTAAATTTGGTACAATTTGGATTTGGGTGAACGGATAGAGCTGGAATCCTAATGTTTTGAATTAAGATTACTGTAGGGGTGTAGGATTGAGATAGTTTTGGAAATTCGAACCTTTGGGTACGAAAAGTACTAAATGGTACTAAATATGGTACAATTTGGATTTGGATGAACGGATAGAGCTGGAATTCTGAAATTTGGAACTAAGATTACTGCCGGACAGTAGAATTGAAGTAGTTTTGGAAATTCGTACTTATGGGTACAGAAAGCACTAAATTTGGTACAATTTGAATTTTAGTAAACGGATAGTGTTGGAATTAGGAATTAAGATTACTGTAGGAGTGTAGTATTGAGGAAATTTTGAAAAGTCGTACGTATGGGTACGAGAAGTACTAAATGGTACTAAATATGGTACAATATGGATTTGGGTGAACGGGTAGAGCTGGAATCCTGAAATTTTTGTTTGGGAAGGAAATGGTACTAAATTTGATACAATTTGGATTCGGGTGAATTAATAGAGCTGGAATCCTGAAATTTGGAATTACGATTACAGTCGAAGAGTAGGATTCAGGTTGTTTTGAAAAAGCAAACTTATGGTTACACTAAATGGTACTAAATTTAGTACAATTTGTATGTAGGTAAACGGATAGCGGTGGAATCCTGCAATTTGAAAGTATGATTATTGTAGCCCTGTTGCGTTGAGGAAGTTTTGAAAATTGGTACGAAAATTCTAAATTGTTCTAAATTTAGTGCAATTTTAATTTGGTTTAACGGATAGAGTTTGAATCCTGAAATTTGGAAGTAAGATTACTACTAAAGTGAAGGATTGAGGTAGTTTTGGAAAATCTTACTTATGGGTACGAAGAGTTCGACTTGATACTGAGTTTGGTACAATTTGGAATTAGACGAACGGATACAGCTGGAATCTTGAGATCTGTAATTATTATGGAATTTACTATAATTATTTTGTATTAATGTCCGTGTATGGCTGAGATATGTCGTCGAAATACGTCCCATAAGTATACGAAAATTACTTAATGGTACTCAATTTGTTTTTGAGTGTAGGGACAGTGCTGGAATTTTTATTTTTTGGAGTTAGGGTGTGTATTGGTGTGCAACGTTGATATCGCTGTTAATGTGTAAGGGTGAGATACGGCTGATCTTTTTCAAAATCGAACTTAAGGGGTACGTACAGTACTAAGATAAAAACAAGTAAAAAAGCGTTAAGTTCGGCCGGGCCGAACTTTTAATACCCTCCACCATAAAATATTCTGAACTAAAATGGAATAATTAGTTTTCATTCCTGTCCCCAACTTTAAGTGGGTACGTTAAAATGTCAGATAATGTACATAAAATGCTTCATTCGGGAGGCCCTTTTTATGGTGCCTATATCTAACTATGTATGTTGACAATTTTTGATGGAGAGGTGCTGTGACCACTAAGAACTTCAAATGTCAAATTACTGCTAGTTCGGTTTAATATTGTAGCTAAAATCATCAAATTACTGAAAATCGGGAGGTACCGTTATATGGGGGCTTTATCAATACATCGACCTTTCTTGACAATTTTTGGTGGAGAGGTGTGGTGACCACTTCAAATGTCAAATGTTTAAAATACAGATAATTCGGTTAAAACTTGTAGGTAAAATTCTCAAAATACCGAAAATCGGGAGATACCGTTATATGGGTCTATACCAAAACATGGACCTATGTTCATAATTTTTTCGAATATAAGTTTTTTTGTCACTAAGAACACTAAATATCAAATTATAGCTAATTCGGTCTAGAAATGTGACTTAAAACGTCAAAATACCTGAAATCAGGCGGTAACGTTATATGGGGGCTATTCCAAAACATGGACCTATGTCCACTAGATATATAAGTTTATTGACATTTGAGAACCCTAAATGTCAATTTATAGCTAAATCGGTCTGAAAATGTAGCTAAAAACGTCAAAATACCGTAAATCGGGGGTACCGTTATATGGGGGATATACCAAAACGTGGACCTATGTCCCCAACTTTTGCTATATACATATGTTTATTGACATTTAAAAACCCTAAAGGTGGAGAGGTGTGGTGACCGCTAAGAACTTCAAATATCAAATGTTCAAATTACAGCTAATTCGGTTAAAACTTGTAGGTAAAAATCTCAAAATACCGAAAATCGGGAGGTACCGTTATATGGGGCTATACCAAAACATGTACCTATGTTCATAATTTTTTCGAATATAAGTTTTTTGGTCACTAAGAACCCTAAATATCAAATTATAGCTAATTCGGTCTAGAAATGTGACTTAAAACGTCAAAATACTTGAAATCAGGCGGTAACGTTATATGGGGGCTATTCCAAAACATGGACCTATGTCCACTAGTTATATAAGTTTACTGAATGTAGCAAAAAACGTCAAAATACCGTAAATCGGGGGGTACCGTTATATGGGGGCTATACCAAAACGTGGACCTATGTCCACAAGTTGTCTTGTATAAGTTTATTGGCACTTAAGAACCCTAAATGTAAAATT